>NW_027478503.1:900000-1190248 GCF_051014685.1 Ptiloglossa arizonensis
GACGAACTCGAGAAATTCCTGTTGCATCTGAAAGTAGAAACTCGCCCGATTACAATGGTGTGTGTACTTTTCCCCTAGGCCATTCCAGTTATTGGTTTCGAGTTTCCAACTTGCGGAAATTTTGATGGTTTCTCAACCATTCCTTAACTTCAAACTCCCATATCTCGCGAACGGATTGACGAACTCGAGAAATTCCTGTTGCATCTGAAAGCAGAAACTCGCCCGATTACAACGGTATGTGTATTGTTGCCCTAGGCCATAGTAGTTATTGGTTTCGAGTATCAGACTTGCGAAAATTTTGATGGTTTCTCAACCATTCCGTAACTTCAAACTCCCATATCTCGCGAACGGATTGACGAACTCGAGAAATTCCTGTTGCATCTGAAAGCAGAAACTCGCCCGATTACAACGGTATGTGTATTTTTGCCTTAGGCCATAGTAGTTATTGGTTTCGAGTATCAGACTTGCGAAAATTTTGATGGTTTCTCAACCATTCCTTAACTTCAAACTCCCATATCTCGCGAACGGATTGACGAACTCGAGAAATTCCTGTTGCATCTGAAAGTAGAAGCTCACCCGATTACAATGGTCTGTGTACTATTCCCCTAGGCCATTGCAGTTACTGGTTTCGAGTATCAGACTTGCGAAAATTTTAATGGTTTCTCAACCATTCCTTAATTTCAAACTCCCATATCTCGCGAACGGATTGACGAACTCGAGAAATTCCTGTTGCATCTGAAAGTAGAAACACGCCCGATTACAATGGTGTGCGTACTTTTCCCCTAAGCCATTCCAGTTATTGGTTTCGAGTATCCGACTTGCGAAAATTTTGATAGCTTCTCAACAATTCCTTAACTTCAAACTCCCATATCTCGCGAACGGATTGACGAACTCGAGAAATTCCTGTTGCATCTGAAAGCAGAAACTCGTCCGATTACAATGGTGTGTGTACTTTTCCCCTAGGCCATTCCCGTTACTGGTTTCGAGTATCAGACTTGCGGAAATTTTGATGGTTTCTCAACCATTCCTTAACTTCAAACTCCCATATCTCGCGAACGGATTGACGAACTCGAGAAATTCCTGTTGCATCTGAAAGTAGAAACTCTCCCGATTGCAACGGTATGTGTATTTTTCCCCCAGTGCATTGTAGTTATTGGTTTCGAGTATCAGACTTGCGAAAATTTTGATGGTTCCTCAACCATTCCTTAACTTCAAACTCCCATATCTCGCGAACGGATTGACGAACTCGAGAAGTTCCTTTTGCATCTGAAAGTAGAAACTCACCCGATTACAATGGTGTGTGTACTTTTCCCCTAAGCCATTCCAGTTACTGGTTTCGAGTATCAGACTTGCGAAAATTTTAATGGTTTCTCAACCATTCCTTAATTTCAAACTCCCATATCTCGCGAACGGATTGACGAACTCGAGAAATTCCTGTTGCATCTGAAAACAGAAACTCGCCCGATTACAACGGTATGTGTATTTTTGCCTTAGGCCATAGCAGTTATTGGTTTCGAGTATCAGACTTGCGAAAATTTTGATGGTTTCTCAACCATTCCGTAACTTCAAACTCCCATATCTCGCGAACGGATTGACGAACTCGAGAAATTCCAGTTGCATCTGAAAGCAGAAACTCGTCCGATTACAAAGGTGTGTGTACTTTTCCCCTAGGCCATTCCCGTTATTGGTTTCGAGTATCAGACTTGCGGAAATTTTGATGGTTTCTCAACCATTCCTTAACTTCAAACTCCCATATCTCGCGAACGGATTGACGAACTCGAGAAATTCCTGTTGCATCTGAAAGTAGAAACTCTCCCGATTGCAACGGTATGTGTATTTTTCCCCCAGTGCATTGTAGTTATTGGGTTCGAGTATCAGACTTGAGAAAATTTTGATGGTTTCTCAACCATTCCTTAACTTCAAACTCCCATATCTCGCGAACGGATTGACGAACTCGAGAAATTCCTGTTGCATCTGAAAGCAGAAACACGTCCGATTACAACGGTATGTGTACTTTTCGCCTAAGCCATTCCAGTTATTGGTTTCGAGTTTCCAACTTGCGGAAATTTTGATGGTTTCTCAACCATTCCTTAACTTCAAACTCCCATATCTCGCGAACGGATTGACGAACTCGAGAAATTCCTGTTGCATCTGAAAGCAGAAACTCGCCCGATTACAACGGTATGTGTATTGTTGCCCCAGGCCATAGTAGTTATTGGTTTCGAGTATCAGACTTGTGAAAATTTTGATGGTTTCTCAACCATTCCGTAACTTCAAACTCCCATATCTCGCGAACGGATTGACGAACTCGAGAAATTCCTGTTGCATCTGAAAGCAGAAACTCGCCCGATTACAACGGTATGTGTATTTTTGCCTTAGGCCATAGTAGTTATTGGTTTCGAGTATCAGACTTGCGAAAATTTTGATGGTTTCTCAACCATTCCTTAACTTCAAACTCCCATATCTCGCGAACGGATTGACGAACTCGAGAAATTCCTGTTGCATCTGAAAGTAGAAACTCGCCAGATTACAATGGTGTGTGTACTTTTCCCCTAGGCCATTCCCGTTATTGGTTTCGAGTATCAGACTTGCGGAAATTTTGATGGTTTCTCAACCATTCCTTAACTTCAAACTCCCATATCTCGCGAACGGATTGACGAACTCGAGAAATTCCTGTTGCATCTGAAAGCAGAAACTCGCCCGATTACAACGGTATGTGTATTTTTGCCTTAGGCCATAGTAGTTATTGGTTTCGAGTATCAGACTTGCGAAAATTTTGATGGTTTCTCAACCATTCCTTAACTTCAAACTCCCATATCTCGCGAACGGATTGACGAACTCGAGAAATTCCTGTTGCATCTGAAAGTAGAAGCTCACCCGATTACAATGGTCTGTGTACTATTCCCCTAGGCCATTCCAGTTACTGGTTTCGAGTATCAGACTTGCGAAAATTTTAATGGTTTCTCAACCATTCCTTAACTTCAAACTCCCATATCTCGCGAACGGATTGACGACCTCGAGAAATTCCTGTTGCATCTGAAAGTAGAAACACGCCCGATTACAATGGTGTGCGTACTTTTCCCCTAAGCCATTCCAGTTATTGGTTTCGAGTATCCGACTTGCGAAAATTTTGATAGTTTCTCAACAATTCCTTAACTTCAAACTCCCATATCTCGCGAACGGATTGACGAACTCGAGAAATTCCTGTTGCATCTGAAAGTAGGAACTCACCCGATTACAATGGTGTGTGTACTTTTCCCCTAAGCCATTCCAGTTACTGGTTTCGAGTATCAGACTTGCGAAAATTTTAATGGTTTCTCAACCATTCCTTAACTTCAAACTCCCATATCTCGCGAACGGATTGACGAACTCGAGAAATTCCTGTTGCATCTGAGAACGGAAACTCGCCCGATTACAACGGTATGTGTATTTTTGCCTTAGGCCATAGCAGTTATTGGTTTCGAGTATCAGACTTGCGAAAATTTTGATGGTTTCTCAACCATTCCGTAACTTCAAACTCCCATATCTCGCGAACGGATTGACGAACTCGAGAAATTCCTGTTGCATCTGAAAGCAGAAACACGTCCGATTACAACGGTATGTGTACTTTTCGCCTAAGCCATTCCAGTTATTGGTTTCGAGTTTCCAACTTGCGGAAATTTTGATGGTTTCTCAACCATTCCTTAACTTCAAACTCCCATATCTCGCGAACGGATTGACGAACTCGAGAAATTCCTGTTGCATCTGAAAGCAGAAACTCGCCCGATTACAACGGTATGTGTATTGTTGCCCCAGGCCATAGTAGTTATTGGTTTCGAGTATCAGACTTGTGAAAATTTTGATGGTTTCTCAACCATTCCGTAACTTCAAACTCCCATATCTCGCGAACGGATTGACGAACTCGAGAAATTCCTGTTGCATCTGAAAGCAGAAACTCGCCCGATTACAACGGTATGTGTATTTTTGCCTTAGGCCATAGTAGTTATTGGTTTCGAGTATCAGACTTGCGAAAATTTTGATGGCTTCTCAACCATTCCTTAACTTCAAACTCCCATATCTCGCGAACGGATTGACGAACTAGAGAAATTCCTGTTGCATCTGAAAGTAGAAACTCGCCAGATTACAATGGTGTGTGTACTTTTCCCCTAGGCCATTCCCGTTATTGGTTTCGAGTATCAGACTTGCGGAAATTTTGATGGTTTCTCAACCATTCCTTAACTTCAAACTCCCATATCTCGCGAACGGATTGACGAACTCGAGAAATTCCTGTTGCATCTGAAAGTAGAAACTCTCCCGATTGCAACGGCATGTGTATTTTTCCCCCAGTGCATTGTAGTTATTGGTTTCGAGTATCAGACTTGAGAAAATTTTGATGGTTTCTCAACCATTCCTTAACTTCAAACTCCCATATCTCGCGAACGGATTGACGAACTCGAGAAATTCCTTTTGCATCTGAAAGTAGAAACTCACCCGATTACAATGGTGTGTGTACTTTTCCCCTAAGCCATTCCAGTTACTGGTTTCGAGTATCAGACTTGCGAAAATTTTGATGGTTTCTCAAACATTCCTTAACTTCAAACTCCCATATCTCGCGAACGGATTCACGAACTCGAGAAATTCCTGTTGCATCTGAAAGCAGAAACACGTCCGATTACAACGGTATGTGTACTTTTCGCCTAAGCCATTCCAGTTATTGGTTTCGAGTATCCGTCTTGCGAAAATTTTGATGGTTTTCCAACCATTCCGTAACTTTAAACTCCCATATCTCGCGAACGGATTGACGAACTCGAGAAATTCCTGTTGCATCTGAAAGTAGAAACTCGCCCGATTACAATGGTGTGTGTACTTTTCCCCTAGGCCATTCCAGTTATGGGTTTCGAGTATCCAACTTGCGGAAATTTTGATGGTTTCTCAACCATTCCTTAACTTCAAACTCCCATATCTCGCGAACGGATTGACGAACTCGAGAAATTCCTGTTGCATCTGAAAGTAGAAACTCGCCAGATTACAATGGTGTGTGTACTTTTCCCCTAGGCCATTCCAGTTACTGGTTTCGAGTATCAGACTTGCGAAAGTTTTGATGGTTTCTCAACCATTCCTTAACTTCAAACTCCCATATCTCGCGAACGGATTGACGAACTCGAGAAATTCCTGTTGCATCTGAAAGCAGAAACTCGTCCGATTACAATGGTGTGTGTACTTTTCCCCTAGGCCATTCCCGTTACTGGCTTCGAGTATCAGACTTGCGGAAATTTTGATGGTTTCTCAACCATTCCTTAACTTCAAACTCCCATATCTCGCGAACGGATTGACGAACTCGAGAAATTCCTGTTGCATCTGAAAGTAGAAACTCTCCCGATTGCAACGGTATGTGTATTTTTCCCCCAGTGCATTGTAGTTATTGGTTTCGAGTATCAGACTTGCGAAAATTTTGATGGTTTCTCAACCATTCCTTAACTTCAAACTCCCATATCTCGCGAACGGATTGACGAACTCGAGAAGTTCCTGTTGCGTCTGAATGCAGAAACTCGTCCGATTACAATGGTGTGTGTACTTTTCCCCTAGGAAATTCCCGTTATTGGTTTCGAGTATCAGACTTGCGGAAATTTTGATGGTTTCTCAACCATTCCTTAACTTCAAACTCCCATATCTCGCGAACGGATTGACGAACTCGAGAAATTCCTGTTGCATCTGAAAGTAGAAACTCTCCCGATTGCAACGGTATGTGTATTTTTCCCCCAGTGCATTGTAGTTATTGGTTTCGAGTATCAGACTTGAGAAAATTTTGATGGTTTCTCAACCATTCCTTAACTTCAAACTCCCATATCTCGCGAACGGATTGACGAACTCGAGAAATTCCTTTTGCATCTGAAAGTAGAAACTCACCCGATTACAATGGTGTGTGTACTTTTCCCCTAAGCCATTCCAGTTACTGGTTTCGAGTATCAGACTTGCGAAAATTTTGATGGTTTCTCAAACATTCCTTAACTTCAAACTCCCATATCTCGCGAACGGATTCACGAACTCGAGAAATTCCTGTTGCATCTGAAAGCAGAAACACGTCCGATTACAACGGTATGTGTACTTTTCGCCTAAGCCATTCCAGTTATTGGTTTCGAGTATCCGTCTTGCGAAAATTTTGATGGTTTCCCAACCATTCCGTAACTTTAAACTCCCATATCTCGCGAACGGATTGACGAACTCGAGAAATTCCTGTTGCATCTGAAAGTAGAAACTCGCCCGATTACAATGGTGTGTGTACTTTTCCCCTAGGCCATTCCAGTTATGGGTTTCGAGTATCCAACTTGCGGAAATTTTGATGGTTTCTCAACCATTCCTTAACTTCAAACTCCCATATCTCGCGAACGGATTGACGAACTCGAGAAATTCCTGTTGCATCTGAAAGCAGAAACTCGCCCGATTACAACGGTATGTGTATTGTTGCCCTAGGCCATAGTAGTTATTGGTTTCGAGTATCAGACTTGCGAAAATTTTGATGGTTTCTCAACCATTCCGTAACTTCAAACTCCCATATCTCGCGAACGGATTGACGAACTCGAGAAATTCCTGTTGCATATGAAAGCAGAAACTCGCCCGATTACAACGGTATGTGTATTTTTGCCTTAGGCCATAGTAGTTATTGGTTTCGAGTATCAGACTTGCGAAAATTTTGATGGTTTCTCAACCATTCCTTAACTTCAAACTCCCATATCTCGCGAACGGATTGACGAACTCGAGAAATTCCTGTTGCATCTGAAAGTAGAAACTCGCCAGATTACAATGGTGTGTGTACTTTTCCCCTAGGCCATTCCCGTTATTGGTTTCGAGTATCAGACTTGCGGAAATTTTGATGGTTTCTCAACCATTCCTTAACTTCAAACTCCCATATCTCGCGAACGGATTGACGAACTCGAGAAATTCCTGTTGCATCTGAAAGTAGAAACTCTCCCGATTGCAACGGTATGTGTATTTTTCCCCCAGTGCATTGTAGTTATTGGTTTCGAGTATCAGATTTGAGAAAATTTTGATGGTTTCTCAACCATTCCTTAACTTCAAACTCCCATATCTCGCGAACGGATTGACGAACTCGAGAAATTCCTTTTGCATCTGAAAGTAGAAACTCACCCGATTACAATGGTGTGTGTACTTTTCCCCTAAGCCATTCCAGTTACTGGTTTCGAGTATCAGACTTGCGAACATTTTGATGGTTTCTCAAACATTCCTTAACTTCAAACTCCCATATCTCGCGAACGGATTCACGAACTCGAGAAATTCCTGTTGCATCTGAAAGCAGAAACACGTCCGATTACAACGGTATGTGTACTTTTAGCCTAAGCCATTCCAGTTATTGGTTTCGAGTATCCGTCTTGCGAAAATATTGATGGTTTCCCAACCATTCCGTAACTTTAAACTCCCATATCTCGCGAACGGATTGACGAACTCGAGAAATTCCTGTTGCATCTGAAAGTAGAAACTCGCCCGATTACAATGGTGTGTGTACTTTTCCCCTAGGGCATTCCAGTTATTGGTTTCGAGTATCCAACTTGCGGAAATTTTGATGGTTTCTCAACCATTCCTTAACTTCAAACTCCCATATCTCGCGAACGGATTGACGAACTCGAGAAATTCCTGTTGCATCTGAAAGCAGAAACTCGCCCGATTACAACGGTATGTGTATTGTTGCCCTAGGCCATAGTAGTTATTGGTTTCGAGTATCAGACTTGCGAAAATTTTGATGGTTTCTCAACCATTCCGTAACTTCAAACTCCCATATCTCGCGAACGGATTGACGAACTCGAGAAATTCCTGTTGCATATGAAAGCAGAAACTCGCCCGATTACAACGGTATGTGTATTTTTGCCTTAGGCCATAGTAGTTATTGGTTTCGAGTATCAGACTTGCGAAAATTTTGATGGTTTCTCAACCATTCCTTAACTTCAAACTCCCATATCTCGCGAACGGATTGACGAACTCGAGAAGTTCCTGTTGCATCTGAAAGCAGAAACTCGTCCGATTACAATGGTGTGTGTACTTTTCCCCTAGGAAATTCCCGTTATTCGTTTCGAGTATCAGACTTGCGGAAATTTTGATGGTTTCTCAACCATTCCTTAACTTCAAACTCCCATATCTCGCGAACGGATTGACGAACTCGAGAAATTCCTGTTGCATCTGAAAGTAGAAACTCTCCCGATTGCAACGGTATGTGTATTTTTCCCCCAGTGCATTGTAGTTATTGGTTTCGAGTATCAGACTTGCGAAAATTTTGATGGTTTCTCAACCATTCCGTAACTTCAAACTCCCATATCTCGCGAACGGATTGACGAACTGGAGAAATTCCTGTTGCATCTGAAAGCAGAAACTCGCCCGATTACAACGGTATGTGTATTTTTGCCTTAGGCCATAGTAGTTATTGGTTTCGAGTATCAGACTTGCGAAAATTTAGATGGTTTCTCAACCATTCCTTAACTTCAAACTCCCATATCTTGCGAACGGATTGACGAACTCGAGAAATTCCTGTTGCATCTGAAAGTAGTAACTCGCCCGATTACAACGGTATGTGTATTGTTGCCCTAGGCCATAGTAGTTATTGGTTTCGCGTATCAGACTTGCGAAAATTTTGATGGTTTCTCAAACATTCCTTAACTTCAAACTCCCATATCTCGCGAACGGATTGACGAACTCGAGAAATTCCTGTTGCATCTGAAAGTAGAAACTCGCCCGATTACAATGGTGTGTGTACTTTTCCCCTAGGCCATTCCAGTTATTGGTTTCGAGTATCCAACTTGCGGAAATTTTGATGGTTTCTCAACCATTCCTTAACTTCAAACTCCCATATCTCGCGAACGGATTGACGAACTCGAGAAATTCCTTTTGCATCTGAAAGTAGTAACTCACCCGATTACAATGGTGTGTGTACTTTTCCCCTAAGCCACTCCAGTTACTGGTTTCGAGTATCAGACTTGCGAAAATTTTAATGGTTTCTCAACCATTCCTTAACTTCAAACTCCCATATCTCGCGAACGGATTGACGAACTCGAGAAATTCCTTTTGCATCTGAAAGTAGAAACTCGCCCGATTACAACGGTATGTGTATTTTTGCCTTAGGCCATAGCAGTTATTGGTTGCGAGTATCAGACTTGCGAAAATTTTGATGGTTTCTCAAACATTCCTTAACTTCAAACTCCCATATCTCGCGAACGGATTGACGAACTCGAGAAATTCCTGTTGCATCTGAAAGTAGAAACTCGCCCGATTACAATGGTGTGTGTACTTTTCCCCAAGGCCATTCCAGTTATTGGTTTCGAGTATCCAACTTGCGGAAATTTTGATGGTTCCTCAACCATTCCTTAACTTCAAACTCCCATATCTCGCGAACGCATTGACGAACTCGAGAAATTCCTGTTGCATCTGAAAGCAGAAACTCGCCCGATTACAACGGTATGTGTATTTTCGCCTTAGGCCATAGTAGTTAGTGGTTACGCGTATCAGACTTGCGAAAATTTTGATGGTTTCTCAACCATTCCGTAACTTCAAACTCCCATATCTCGCGAACGGATTGACGAACTCGAGAAATTCCTGTTGCATCTGAAAGCAGAAACTCGCCCGATTACAACGGTATGTGTATTTTTGCCTTAGGCCATAGTAGTTATTGGTTTCGAGTATCAGACTTGCGAAAATTTAGATGGTTTCTCAACCATTCCTTAACTTCAAACTCCCATATCTCGCGAACGGATTGACGAACTCGAGAAATTCCTGTTGCATCTGAAAGTAGAAACTTGCCAGATTACAATGGTGTGTGTACTTTTCCCCTAGGCCATTCCAGTTACTGGTTTCGAGTATCAGACTTGCGAAAGTTTTGATGGTTTCTCAACCATTCCTCAACTTCAAACTCCCATATCTCGCGAACGGATTGACAAACTCGAGAAATTCCTGTTGCATCTGAAAGCAGAAACTCGCCCGATTACAACGGTATGTGTTTTGTTGCCCTAGGCCATAGTAGTTAGTGGTTACGCGTATCAGACTTGCGAAAATTTTGATGGTTTCTCAACCATTCCGTAACTTCAAACTCCCATATCTCGCGAACGGATTGACGAACTGGAGAAATTCCTGTTGCATCTGAAAGCAGAAACTCGCCCGATTACAACGGTATGTGTATTTTTGCCTTAGGCCATAGTAGTTATTGGTTTCGAGTATCAGACTTGCGAAAATTTAGATGGTTTCTCAACCATTCCTTAACTTCAAACTCCCATATCTCGCGAACGGATTGACGAACTCGAGAAATTCCTGTTGCATCTGAAAGTAGAAACTTGCCAGATTACAATGGTGTGTGTACTTTTCCCCTAGGCCATTCCAGTTACTGGTTTCGAGTATCAGACTTGCGAAAGTTTTGATGGTTTCTCAACCATTCCTCAACTTCAAACTCCTATATCTCGCGAACGGATTGACGAACTCGAGAAATTCCTGTTGCATCTGAAAGCAGAAACTCGTCCGATTACAATGGTGTGTGTACTTTTCCCCTAGGCCATTCCCGTTACTGGCTTCGAGTATCAGACTTGCGGAAATTTTGATGGTTTCTCAACCATTCCTTAACTTCAAACTCCCATATCTCGCGAACGGATTGACGAACTCGAGAAATTCCTGTTGCATCTGAAAGTAGAAACTCTCCCGATTGCAACGGTATGTGTATTTTTCCCCCAGTGCATTGTAGTTATTGGTTTCGAGTATCAGACTTGCGAAAATTTTGATGGTTTCTCAACCATTCCTTAACTTCAAACCCCCATATCTCGCGAACGGATTGACGAACTCGAGAAGTTCCTGTTGCATCTGAAAGCAGAAACTCGTCCGATTACAATGGTGTGTGTACTTTTCCCCTAGGAAATTCCCGTTATTGGTTTCGAGTATCAGACTTGCGGAAATTTTGATGGTTTCTCAACCATTCCTTAACTTCAAACTCCCATATCTCGCGAACGGATTGACGAACTCGAGAAATTCCTGTTGCATCTGAAAGTAGAAACTCTCCCGATTGCAACGGTAGGTGTATTTTTCCCCCAGTGCATTGTAGTTATTGGTTTCGAGTATCAGACTTGCGAAAATTTTGATGGTTTCTCAACCATTCCTTAACTTCAAACTCCCATATCTCGCGAACGGATTGACGAACTCGAGAAATTCCTGTTGCATCTGAAAGCAGAAACTCGCCCGATTACAACGGTATGTGTATTGTTGCCCTAGGCCATAGTAGTTATTGGTTTCGAGTATCAGACTTGCGAAAATTTTGATGGTTTCTCAACCATTCCGTAACTTCAAACTCCCATATCTCGCGAACGGATTGACGAACTCGAGAAATTCCTGTTGCATCTGAAAGCAGAAACTCGCCCGATTACAACGGTATGTGTATTTTCGCCTTAGGCCATAGTAGTTATTGGTTTCGAGTATCAGACTTGCGAAAATTTTGATGGTTTCTCAACCATTCCTTAACTTCAAACTCCCATATCTCGCGAACGGATTGACGAACTCGAGAAATTCCTGTTGCATCTGAAAGTAGAAACTCGCCAGATTACAATGGTGTGTGTACTTTTCCCCTAGGCCATTCCAGTTACTGGTTTCGAGTATCAGACTTGCGAAAATTTTGATGGTTTCTCAACCATTCCTTAACTTCAAACTCCCATATCTCGCGAACGGATTGACGAACTCGAGAAATTCCTGTTGCATCTGAAAGCAGAAACTCGTCCGATTACAATGGTGTGTGTACTTTTCCCCTAGGCCATTCCCGTTACTGGTTTCGAGTATCAGACTTGCGGAAATTTTGATGGTTTCTCAACCATTCCTTAACTTCAAACTCCCATATCTCGCGAACGGATTGACGAACTCGAGAAATTCCTGTTGCATCTGAAAGTAGAAACTCTCCCGATTGCAACGGTATGTGTATTTTTCCCCCAGTGCATTGTAGTTATTGGTTTCGAGTATCAGACTTGAGAAAATTTTGATGGTTTCTCAACCGTTCCTTAACTTCAAACTCCCATATCTCGCGAACGGATTGACGAACTCGAGAAATTCCTTTTGCATCTGAAAGTAGAAACTCACCCGATTACAATGGTGTGTGTACTTTTCCCCTAAGCCATTCCAGTTACTGGTTTCGAGTATCAGACTTGCGAAAATTTTAATGGTTTCTCAACCATTCCTTAACTTCAAACTCCCATATCTCGCGAACGGATTGACGAACTCGAGAAATTCCTTTTGCATCTGAAAGTAGAAACTCGCCCGATTACAACGGTATGTGTATTTTTGCCTTAGGCCATATGTAGTTATTGGTTTCGAGTATCAGACTTGCGAAAATTTTGATGGTTTCTCAAACATTCCTTAACTTCAAACTCCCATATCTCGCGAACGGATTCACGAACTCGAGAAATTCCTGTTGCATCTGAAAGCAGAAACACGTCCGATTACAACGGTATTTGAACTTTTCGCCTAAGCCATTCCAGTTATTGGTTTCGAGTATCCGTCTTGCGAAAATTTTGATGGTTTCCCAACCATTCCGTAACTTTAAACTCCCATATCCCTCGAACGGATTGACGAACTCGAGAAATTCCTGTTGCATCTGAAAGTAGAAACTCGCCCGATTACAACGGTATGTGTATTTTTGCCTTAGGCCATAGCAGTTATTGGTTTCGAGTATCAGACTTGCGAAAATTTTGATGGTTTCTCAACCATTCCTTAACTTCAAACTCCCATATCTCGCGAACGGATTGACGAACTCGACAAATTCCTGTTGCATCTGAAAGCAGAAACTCGTCCGATTACAATGGTGTGTGTACTTTTCCCCTAGGCCATTCCCGTTACTGGTTTCGAGTATCAGACTTGCGGAAATTTTGATGGTTTCTCAACCATTCCTTAACTTCAAACTCCCATATCTCGCGAACCGATTGACGAACTCGAGAAATTCCTGTTACATCTGAAAGTAGAAACTCTCCCGATTGCAACGGTATGTGTATTTTTCCCCCAGTGCATTGTAGTTATTGGTTTCGAATATCAGACTTTCGAAAATTTTGATGGTTTCTCAACCATTCCTTAACTTCAAACTCCCATATCTCGCGAACGGATTGACGAACTCGAGAAATTCCTGTTGCATCTGAAAGCAGAAACTCGTCCGATTACAATGGTGTGTGTACTTTTCCCCTAGGCCATTCCCGTTATTGGTTTCGAGTATCAGACTTGCGGAAATTTTGATGGTTTCTCAACCATTCCTTAACTTCAAACTCCCATATCTCGCGAACGGATTGACGAACTCGAGAAATTCCTGTTGCATCTGAAAGTAGAAACTCTCCCGATTGCAACGGTATGTGTATTTTTCCCCCAGTGCATTGTAGTTATTGGTTTCGAGTATCAGACTTGAGAAAATTTTGATGGTTTCTCAACCATTCCTTAACTTCAAACTCCCATATCTCGCGAACGGATTGACGAACTCGAGAAATTCCTTTTGCATCTGAAAGTAGAAACTCACCCGATTACAATGGTGTGTGTACTTTTCCCCTAAGCCATTCCAGTTACTGGTTTCGAGTATCAGACTTGCGAAAATTTTAATGGTTTCTCAACCATTCCTTAACTTCAAACTCCCATATCTCGCGAACGGATTGACGAACTCGAGAAATTCCTTTTGCATCTGAAAGTAGAAACTCGCCCGATTACAACGGTATGTGTATTTTTGCCTTAGGCCATATGTAGTTATTGGTTTCGAGTATCAGACGTGCGAAAATTTTGATGGTTTCTCAACCATTCCTTAACTTCAAACTCCCATATCTCGCGAACGGATTGACGAACTCGAGAAATTCCTGTTGCACCTGAAAGTAGAAACTCACCTGATTACAATGGTGTGTGTACTTTTCCCCTAAGCCATTCCAGTTATTGGTTTCGAGTATCAGACTTGCGAAAATTTTGATGGTTTCTCAACCATTCCTTAACTTCAAACTCCCATATCTCGCGAACGGATTGACGAACTCGAGAAATTCCTGTTGCATCTGAAAGCAGAAACTCGTCCGATTACAATGGTGTGTGTACTTTTCCCCTAGGCCATTCCCGTTACTGGTTTCGAGTATCAGACTTGCGGAAATTTTGATGGTTTCTCAACCATTCCTTAACTTCAAACTCCCATATCTCGCGAACGGATTGACGAACTCCAGAAATTCCTGTTGCATCTGAAAGTAGAAACTCTCCCGATTGCAACGGTATGTGTATTTTTCCCCCAGTGCATTGTAGTTATTGGTTTCGAATATCAGACTTTCGAAAATTTTGATGGTTTCTCAACCATTCCTTAACTTCAAACTCCCATATCTCGCGAACGGATTGACGAACTCGAGAAATTCCTGTTGCATCTGAAAGCAGAAACTCGTCCGATTACAATGGTGCGTGTACTTTTCCCCTAGGCCATTCCCGTTATTGGTTTCGAGTATCAGACTTGCGGAAATTTTGATGGTTTCTCAACCATTCCTTAACTTCAAACTCCCATATCTCGCGAACGGATTGACGAACTCGAGAAATTCCTGTTGCATCTGAAAGCAGAAACTCGTCCGATTACAACGGTATGTGTATTTTTGCCCTAGGCCATAGTAGTTATTGGTTTCGAGTATCAGACATGCGAAAATTTTGATGGTTTCTCAACCATTCCTTCACTTCAAACTCCCATATCTCGCGAACGGATTGACGAACTCTAGAAATTCGTGTTGCATATGAAAGTAGAAACTCGCCCGATTACAATGGTGTGTGTAGTTTTCCCCTAGGCCATTCCAGTTATTGGTTTCGAGTATCAGACTTGCGAAAATTTTGATGGTTTCTCAACAATTCCTTGACTTCAAACTCCCATATCTCGCGAACGGATTGACGAACTCGAGAAATTCCTGTTGCATCTGAAAGCAGAAACTCGCCCGATTACAACGGTATGTGTATTTTTGCCCTAGGCCATAGTAGTTATTGGTTTCGAGTATCAGACTTGCGAAAATTTTGAAGGTTCTCAACCATTCCTTAACTTCAAACTCCCATATCTCGCGAACGGATTGCCGAACTCGAGAAATTCCTGTTGCATCTGAAAGCAGAAACTCGCCCGATTACAATTGTGTGTGTACTTTTCCCCTAAGCCATTCCCGTTATTGGTTTCGAGTATCCGACACGCGAAAATTTTGATGGTTTCTCAACCATTCCTTAACTTCAAACTCCCATATCTCGCGAACGGATTGATGAACTCGTGAAATTCCTGTTGCATCTGAAAGTAGAAACTCGCCCGATTACAATGGTGTGTGTACTTTTCCCCTAGGCCATTCCAGTTATTGGTTTCGTGTATCAGACTTGCGAAAATTTTAATGGTTTCTCAACCATTCCTTAACTTCAAACTCCCATATCTCGCGAACGGATTGTCGAACTCGAGAAATTCCTGTTGCATCTGATAGTAGAAACTCGCCCGATTACAACGGTATGTGTATTTATCCCCTAGGCCATTGTAGTTATTGGTTTCGAGTATCAGACTTGCGAAAATTTTGATGGATCCTCAACCATTCCTTAATTTCAAACTCCCACATCTCGCGAACGGATTGACGAACTCGAGAAATTCCTGTTGCATCTGAAAGTAGAAACTCGCCCGATTTCAACGGTATATGTATTTTTCCCCTACGCCATTGTTGTTATTGGTTTCGAGTATCAGACTTGCGAAAATTTTGATGGATTCTCAACCATTCCTTTACTTCAAACACCCACATCTCGCGAATGGATTGACGAACTCGACAAATTCCTGTTGCATCTGAAAGTAGAAACTCGCCCGATTACAATGGTGTGTGTACCTTTCTCCTAGGCCATAGTAGTTATTGGTTTCGAGGATCAGACTTGCAAAATTTTGATGGTTTCTCAACCATTCCTTAACTTCAAACTCCCATATCTCGCGAACGGATTGCCGAACTCGAGAAATTCCTGTTGCATCTGAAAGCAGAAACTCGCCCGATTACAATTGTGTGTGTACTTTTCCCCTAAGCCATTCCCGTTATTGGTTTCGAGTATCCGACTTGCGAAAATTTTGATGGTTTCTCAACCATTCCTTAACTTCAAACTCCCATATCTCGCGAACGGATTGATGAACTCGTGAAATTCCTGTTGCATCTGAAAGTAGAAACTCGCCCGATTACAATGGTGTGTGTACTTTTCCCCTAGGCCATTCCAGTTATTGGTTTCGTGTATCAGACTTGCGAAAATTTTGATGGTTTCTCAACCATTCCTTAACTTCAAACTCCCATATCTCGCGAACGGATTGTCGAACTCGAGAAATTCCTGTTGCATCTGATAGTAGAAACTCTCCCGATTGCAACGGTATGTGTATTTTTCCCCCAGTGCATTGTAGTTATTGGTTTCGAGTATCAGACTTGCGAAAATTTTGATGGATCCTCAACCATTCCTTAATTTCAAACTCCCACATCTCGCGAACGGATTGACGAACTCGAGAAATTCCTGTTGCATCTGAAAGTAGAAACTCGCCCGATTTCAACGGTATATGTATTTTTCCCCTAGGCCATTGTTGTTATTGGTTTCGAGTATCAGACTTGCGAAAATTTTGATGGATTCTCAACCATTCCTTTACTTCAAACACCCACATCTCGCGAATGGATTGACGAACTCGACAAATTCCTGTTGCATCTGAAAGTAGAAACTCGCCCGATTACAATGGTGTGTGTACCTTTCTCCTAGGCCATAGTAGTTATTGGTTTCGAGGATCAGACTTGCGAAAATTTTGATGGTTTCTCAACCATTCCTTAACTTCAAACTCCCATATCTCGCGAACGGATTGCCGAACTCGAGAAATTCCTGTTGCATCTGAAAGCAGAAACTCGCCCGATTACAATTGTGTGTGTACTTTTCCCCTAAGCCATTCCCGTTATTGGTTTCGAGTATCCGACTTGCGAAAATTTTGATGGTTTCTCAACCATTCCTTAACTTCAAACTCCCATATCTCGCGAACGGATTGATGAACTCGTGAAATTCCTGTTGCATCTGATAGTAGAAACTCGCCCGATTACAACGGTATGTGTATTTATCCCCTAGGCCATTGTAGTTATTGGTTTCGAGTATCAGACTTGCGAAAATTTTGATGGATCCTCAACCATTCCTTAATTTCAAACTCCCACATCTCGCGAACGGATTGACGAACTCGAGAAATTCCTGTTGCATCTGAAAGTAGAAACTCGCCCGATTTCAACGGTATATGTATTTGTCCCCGAGGCCATTGTTGTTATTGGTTTCGAGTATCAGACTTGCGAAAATTTTGATGGTTTCTCAACCATTCCTTAACTTCAAACACCCACATCTCGCGAATGGATTGACGAACTCGACAAATTCCTGTTGCATCTGAAAGTAGAAACTCGCCCGATTACAATGGTGTGTGTACTTCTCCCCTAGGCCATAGTAGTTATTGGTTTCGAGGATCAGACTTGCGAAAATTTTGATGGATCCTCAACCATTCCTTAACTTCAAACTCCCACATCTCGCGAACGGATTGACGAACTCGAGAAATTCCTGTTGCATCTGAAAGTAGAAACTCGCCCGATTTCAACGGTATATGTACTTTTCCCCTAGGCCATTCCAGTTATTGGTTTCGTGTATCAGACTTGCGAAAATTTTGATGGTTGCTCAACCATTCCTTAACTTCAAACTCCCATATCTCGCGAACGGATTGTCGAACTCGAGAAATTCCTGTTGCATCTGATAGTAGAAACTCGCCCGATTACAACGATATGTGTATTTATCCCCTAGGCCATTGTAGTTATTGGTTTCGAGTATCAGACTTGCGAAAATTTTGATGGATCCTCAACCATTCCTTAATTTCAAACTCCCACATCTCGCGAACGGATTGACGAACTCGAGAAATTCCTGTTGCATCTGAAAGTAGAAACTCGCCCGATTTCAACGGTATATGTATTTTTCCCCTAGGCCATTGTATTTATTGGTTTCGAGTATCAGACTTGCGAAAATTTTGATGGATCCTCAACCATTCCTTAATTTCAAACTCCCACATCTCGCGAACGGATTGACGAACTCGAGAAATTCCTGTTGCATCTGAGAGCAGATACTCGTCCGATTACAACGGTATGTGTATTTTTGCCCTAGGCCATAGTAGTTATTGGTTTCGAGTATCAGACTTGCGAAAATTTTGATGGTTTCTCAACCATTCCTTCACTTCAAACTCCCATATCTCGCGAACGGATTGACGAACTCTAGAAATTCGTGTTGCATCTGAAAGTAGAAACTCGCCCGATTACAATGGTGTGTGTAGTTTTCCCCTAGGCCATTCCAGTTATTGGTTTCGAGTATCAGACTTGCGAAAATTTTGATGGTTTCTCAACAATTCCTTAACTTCAAACTCCCATGTCTCGCGAACGGATTGACGAACTCGAGAAATTCCTGTTGCATCTGAAAGCAGAAACTCGCCCGATTACAACGGTATGTGTATTTTTGCCCTAGGCCATAGTAGTTATTGGTTTCGAGTATCAGACTTGCGAAAATTTTGAAGGTTCTCAACCATTCCTTAACTTCAAACTCCCATATCTCGCGAACGGATTGCCGAACTCGAGAAATTCCTGTTGCATCTGAAAGCAGAAACTCGCCCGATTACAATTGTGTGTGTACTTTTCCCCTAAGCCATTCCCGTTATTGGTTTCGAGTATCCGACTTGCGAAAATTTTGATGGTTTCTCAACCATTCCTTAACTTCAAACTCCCATATCTCGCGAACGGATTGATGAACTCGTGAAATTCCTGTTGCATCTGATAGTAGAAACTCGCCCGATTACAACGGTATGTGTATTTATCCCCTAGGCCATTGTAGTTATTGGTTTCGAGTATCAGACTTGCGAAAATTTTGATGGATCCTCAACCATTCCTTAATTTCAAACTCCCACATCTCGCGAACGGATTGACGAACTCGAGAAATTCCTGTTGCATCTGAAAGTAGAAACTCGCCCGATTACAATGGTGTGTGTACTTCTCCCCTAGGCCATAGTAGTTATTGGTTTCGAGGATCAGACTTGCGAAAATTTTGATGGTTTCTCAACCATTCCTTAACTTCAAACTCCCATATCTCGCGAACGGATTGACGAACTCGAGAAATTCCTGTTGCATCTGAAAGTAGAAACTCTCCCTATTGAAACGGTATGTGTATTTTTCCCCCAGGCCATTGTAGTTATTGGTTTCGAGTATCAGACTTGCAAAAATTTTGATGGTTTCTCAACGATTCCTTAACTTCAAACTCCCATATCTCGCGAACGGATTGACGAACTCGAGAAATTCCTGTTGCACCTGAAAGTAGAAACTCACCTGATTACAATGGTGTGTGTACTTTTCCCCTAAGCCATTCCAGTTATTGGTTTCGAGTATCAGACTTGCGAAAATTTTGATGGTTTCTCAACAATTCCTTAACTTCAAACTCCCATATCTCGCGAACGGATTGACGAACTCGAGAAATTCCTGTTGCATCTGAAAGCAGAAACTCGCCCGATTACAACGGTATGTGTATTTTTGCCCTAGGCCATAGTAGTTATTGGTTTCGAGTATCAGACTTGGGAAAATTTTGATGGTTTCTCAACCATTCCTTAACTTCAAACTCCCATATCTCGCGAACGGATTGTCGAACTCGAGAAATTCCTGTTGCATCTGATAGTAGAAACTCTCCCGATTGCAACGGTATGTGTATTTTTCCCCCAGTGCATTGTAGTTATTGGTTTCGAGTATCAGACTTGCGAAAATTTTGATGGATCCTCAACCATTCCTTAATTTCAAACTCCCACATCTCGCGAACGGATTGACGAACTCGAGAAATTCCTGTTGCATCTGAAAGTAGAAACTCGCCCGATTTCAACGGTATATGTATTTTTCCCCTAGGCCATTGTTGTTATTGGTTTCGAGTATCAGACTTGCGAAAATTTTGATGGATTCTCAACCATTCCTTTACTTCAAACACCCACATCTCGCGAATGGATTGACGAACTCGACAAATTCCTGTTGCATCTGAAAGTAGAAACTCGCCCGATTACAATGGTGTGTGTACCTTTCTCCTAGGCCATAGTAGTTATTGGTTTCGAGGATCAGACTTGCGAAAATTTTGATGGTTTCTCAACCATTCCTTAACTTCAAACTCCCATATCTCGCGAACGGATTGCCGAACTCGAGAAATTCCTGTTGCATCTGAAAGCAGAAACTCGCCCGATTACAATTGTGTGTGTACTTTTCCCCTAAGCCATTCCCGTTATTGGTTTCGAGTATCCGACTTGCGAAAATTTTGATGGTTTCTCAACCATTCCTTAACTTCAAACTCCCATATCTCGCGAACGGATTGATGAACTCGTGAAATTCCTGTTGCATCTGATAGTAGAAACTCGCCCGATTACAACGGTATGTGTATTTATCCCCTAGGCCATTGTAGTTATTGGTTTCGAGTATCAGACTTGCGAAAATTTTGATGGATCCTCAACCATTCCTTAATTTCAAACTCCCACATCTCGCGAACGGATTGACGAACTCGAGAAATTCCTGTTGCATCTGAAAGTAGAAACTCGCCCGATTTCAACGGTATATGTATTTGTCCCCTAGGCCATTGTTGTTATTGGTTTCGAGTATCAGACTTGCGAAAATTTTGATGGTTTCTCAACCATTCCTTAACTTCAAACACCCACATCTCGCGAATGGATTGACGAACTCGACAAATTCCTGTTGCATCTGAAAGTAGAAACTCGCCCGATTACAATGGTGTGTGTACTTCTCCCCTAGGCCATAGTAGTTATTGGTTTCGAGGATCAGACTTGCGAAAATTTTGATGGTTTCTCAACCATTCCTTAACTTCAAACTCCCATATCTCGCGAACGGATTGACGAACTCGAGAAATTCCTGTTGCATCTGAAAGTAGAAACTCTCCCTATTGAAACGGTATGTGTATTTTTCCCCCAGGCCATTGTAGTTATTGGTTTCGAGTATCAGACTTGCAAAAATTTTGATGGTTTCTCAACGATTCCTTAACTTCAAACTCCCATATCTCGCGAACGGATTGACGAACTCGAGAAATTCCTGTTGCACCTGAAAGTAGAAACTCACCTGATTACAATGGTGTGTGTACTTTTCCCCTAAGCCATTCCAGTTATTGGTTTCGAGTATCAGACTTGCGAAAATTTTGATGGTTTCTCAACAATTCCTTAACTTCAAACTCCCATATCTCGCGAACGGATTGACGAACTCGAGAAATTCCTGTTGCATCTGAAAGCAGAAACTCGCCCGATTACAACGGTATGTGTATTTTTGCCCTAGGCCATAGTAGTTATTGGTTTCGAGTATCAGACTTGCGAAAATTTTGATGGTTTCTCAACCATTCCTTAACTTCAAACTCCCATATCTCGCGAACGGATTGTCGAACTCGAGAAATTCCTGTTGCATCTGATAGTAGAAACTCTCCCGATTGCAACGGTATGTGTATTTTTCCCCCAGTGCATTGTAGTTATTGGTTTCGAGTATCAGACTTGCGAAAATTTTGATGGATCCTCAACCATTCCTTAATTTCAAACTCCCACATCTCGCGAACGGATTGACGAACTCGAGAAATTCCTGTTGCATCTGAAAGTAGAAACTCGCCCGATTTCAACGGTATATGTATTTTTCCCCTAGGCCATTGTTGTTATTGGTTTCGAGTATCAGACTTGCGAAAATTTTGATGGATTCTCAACCATTCCTTTACTTCAAACACCCACATCTCGCGAATGGATTGACGAACTCGACAAATTCCTGTTGCATCTGAAAGTAGAAACTCGCCCGATTACAATGGTGTGTGTACCTTTCTCCTAGGCCATAGTAGTTATTGGTTTCGAGGATCAGACTTGCGAAAATTTTGATGGTTTCTCAACCATTCCTTAACTTCAAACTCCCATATCTCGCGAACGGATTGCCGAACTCGAGAAATTCCTGTTGCATCTGAAAGCAGAAACTCGCCCGATTACAATTGTGTGTGTACTTTTCCCCTAAGCCATTCCCGTTATTGGTTTCGAGTATCCGACTTGCGAAAATTTTGATGGTTTCTCAACCATTCCTTAACTTCAAACTCCCATATCTCGCGAACGGATTGATGAACTCGTGAAATTCCTGTTGCATCTGATAGTAGAAACTCGCCCGATTACAACGGTATGTGTATTTATCCCCTAGGCCATTGTAGTTATTGGTTTCGAGTATCAGACTTGCGAAAATTTTGATGGATCCTCAACCATTCCTTAATTTCAAACTCCCACATCTCGCGAACGGATTGACGAACTCGAGAAATTCCTGTTGCATCTGAAAGTAGAAACTCGCCCGATTTCAACGGTATATGTATTTGTCCCCTAGGCCATTGTTGTTATTGGTTTCGAGTATCAGACTTGCGAAAATTTTGATGGTTTCTCAACCATTCCTTAACTTCAAACACCCACATCTCGCGAATGGATTGACGAACTCGACAAATTCCTGTTGCATCTGAAAGTAGAAACTCGCCCGATTACAATGGTGTGTGTACTTCTCCCGTAGGCCATAGTAGTTATTGGTTTCGAGGATCAGACTTGCGAAAATTTTGATGGATCCTCAACCATTCCTTAACTTCAAACTCCCACATCTCGCGAACGGATTGACGAACTCGAGAAATTCCTGTTGCATCTGAAAGTAGAAACTCGCCCGATTTCAACGGTATATGTACTTTTCCCCTAGGCCATTCCAGTTATTGGTTTCGTGTATCAGACTTGCGAAAATTTTGATGGTTGCTCAACCATTCCTTAACTTCAAACTCCCATATCTCGCGAACGGATTGTCGAACTCGAGAAATTCCTGTTGCATCTGATAGTAGAAACTCGCCCGATTACAACGATATGTGTATTTATCCCCTAGGCCATTGTAGTTATTGGTTTCGAGTATCAGACTTGCGAAAATTTTGATGGATCCTCAACCATTCCTTAATTTCAAACTCCCACATCTCGCGAACGGATTGACGAACTCGAGAAATTCCTGTTGCATCTGAAAGTAGAAACTCGCCCGATTTCAACGGTATATGTATTTTTCCCCTAGGCCATTGTAGTTATTGGTTTCGAGTATCAGACTTGCGAAAATTTTGATGGATCCTCAACCATTCCTTAATTTCAAACTCCCACATCTCGCGAACGGATTGACGAACTCGAGAAATTCCTGTTGCATCTGAGAGCAGATACTCGTCCGATTACAACGGTATGTGTATTTTTGCCCTAGGCCATAGTAGTTATTGGTTTCGAGTATCAGACTTGCGAAAATTTTGATGGTTTCTCAACCATTCCTTCACTTCAAACTCCCATATCTCGCGAACGGATTGACGAACTCTAGAAATTCGTGTTGCATCTGAAAGTAGAAACTCGCCCGATTACAATGGTGTGTGTAGTTTTCCCCTAGGCCATTCCAGTTATTGGTTTCGAGTATCAGACTTGCGAAAATTTTGATGGTTTCTCAACAATTCCTTAACTTCAAACTCCCATATCTCGCGAACGGATTGACGAACTCGAGAAATTCCTGTTGCATCTGAAAGCAGAAACTCGCCCGATTACAACGGTATGTGTATTTTTGCCCTAGGCCATAGTAGTTATTGGTTTCGAGTATCAGACTTGCGAAAATTTTGAAGGTTCTCAACCATTCCTTAACTTCAAACTCCCATATCTCGCGAACGGATTGCCGAACTCGAGAAATTCCTGTTGCATCTGAAAGCAGAAACTCGCCCGATTACAATTGTGTGTGTACTTTTCCCCTAAGCCATTCCCGTTATTGGTGTCGAGTATCCGACTTGCGAAAATTTTGATGGTTTCTCAACCATTCCTTAACTTCAAACTCCCATATCTCGCGAACGGATTGATGAACTCGTGAAATTCCTGTTGCATCTGATAGTAGAAACTCGCCCGATTACAACGGTATGTGTATTTATCCCCTAGGCCATTGTAGTTATTGGTTTCGAGTATCAGACTTGCGAAAATTTTGATGGATCCTCAACCATTCCTTAATTTCAAACTCCCACATCTCGCGAACGGATTGACGAACTCGAGAAATTCCTGTTGCATCTGAAAGTAGAAACTCGCCCGATTTCAACGGTATATGTATTTGTCCCCTAGGCCATTGTTGTTATTGGTTGCGAGTATCAGACTTGCGAAAATTTTGATGGTTTCTCAACCATTCCTTAACTTCAAACACCCACATCTCGCGAATGGATTGACGAACTCGACAAATTCCTGTTGCATCTGAAAGTAGAAACTCGCCCGATTACAATGGTGTGTGTACTTCTCCCCTAGGCCATAGTAGTTATTGGTTTCGAGGATCAGACTTGCGAAAATTTTGATGGTTTCTCAACCATTCCTTAACTTCAAACTCCCATATCTCGCGAACGGATTGACGAACTCGAGAAATTCCTGTTGCATCTGAAAGTAGAAACTCTCCCTATTGAAACGGTATGTGTATTTTTCCCCCAGGCCATTGTAGTTATTGGTTTCGAGTATCAGACTTGCAAAAATTTTGATGGTTTCTCAACGATTCCTTAACTTCAAACTCCCATATCTCGCGAACGGATTGACGAACTCGAGAAATTCCTGTTGCACCTGAAAGTAGAAACTCACCTGATTACAATGGTGTGTGTACTTTTCCCCTAAGCCATTCCAGTTATTGGTTTCGAGTATCAGACTTGCGAAAATTTTGATGGTTTCTCAACCATTCCTTAACTTCAAACTCCCATATCTCGCGAACGGATTGACGAACTCGAGAAATTCCTGTTGCATCTGAAAGTAGAAACACAACCGATTACAATGGTGTGTGTACTTTTCCCCTAAGCCATACCAGTTATTGGTTTCGAATATCCGACTTGCGAAAATTTTGATGGTTTCTCAAACATTCCTTAACTTCAAACTCCCATATCTCGCGAACGGATTGACGAACTCGAGAAATTCCTGTTGCATCTGAAAGCAGAAACTCGTCCGATTACAACGGTATGTGTATTTTTGCCCTAGGCCATAGTAGTTATTGGTTTCGAGTATCAGACATGCGAAAATTTTGATGGTTTCTCAACCATTCCTTCACTTCAAACTCCCATATCTCGCGAACGGATTGACGAACTCTAGAAATTCGTGTTGCATCTGAAAGTAGAAACTCGCCCGATTACAATGGTGTGTGTAGTTTTCCCCTAGGCCATTCCAGTTATTGGTTTCGAGTATCAGACTTGCGAAAATTTTGATGGTTTCTCAACAATTCCTTAACTTCAAACTCCCATATCTCGCGAACGGATTGACGAACTCGAGAAATTCCTGTTGCATCTGAAAGCAGAAACTCGCCCGATTACAACGGTATGTGTATTTTTGCCCTAGGCCATAGTAGTTATTGGTTTCGAGTATCAGACTTGCGAAAATTTTGAAGGTTCTCAACCATTCCTTAACTTCAAACTCCAATATCTCGCGAACGGATTGCCGAACTCGAGAAATTCCTGTTGCATCTGAAAGCAGAAACTCGCCCGATTACAATTGTGTGTGTACTTTTCCCCTAAGCCATTCCCGTTATTGGTTTCGTGTATCCGACTTGCGAAAATTTTGATGGTTTCTCAACCATTCCTTAACTTCAAACACCCACATCTCGCGAATGGATTGACGAACTCGACAAATTCCTGTTGCATCTGAAAGTAGAAACTCGCCCGATTACAATGGTGTGTGTACTTCTCCCGTAGGCCATAGTAGTTATTGGTTTCGAGGATCAGACTTGCGAAAATTTTGATGGATCCTCAACCATTCCTTAACTTCAAACTCCCACATCTCGCGAACGGATTGACGAACTCGAGAAATTCCTGTTGCATCTGAAAGTAGAAACTCGCCCGATTTCAACGGTATATGTACTTTTCCCCTAGGCCATTCCAGTTATTGGTTTCGTGTATCAGACTTGCGAAAATTTTGATGGTTGCTCAACCATTCCTTAACTTCAAACTCCCATATCTCGCGAACGGATTGTCGAACTCGAGAAATTCCTGTTGCATCTGATAGTAGAAACTCGCCCGATTACAACGATATGTGTATTTATCCCCTAGGCCATTGTAGTTATTGGTTTCGAGTATCAGACTTGCGAAAATTTTGATGGATCCTCAACCATTCCTTAATTTCAAACTCCCACATCTCGCGAACGGATTGACGAACTCGAGAAATTCCTGTTGCATCTGAAAGTAGAAACTCGCCCGATTTCAACGGTATATGTATTTTTCCCCTAGGCCATTGTAGTTATTGGTTTCGAGTATCAGACTTGCGAAAATTTTGATGGATCCTCAACCATTCCTTAATTTCAAACTCCCACATCTCGCGAACGGATTGACGAACTCGAGAAATTCCTGTTGCATCTGAGAGCAGATACTCGTCCGATTACAACGGTATGTGTATTTTTGCCCTAGGCCATAGTAGTTATTGGTTTCGAGTATCAGACTTGCGAAAATTTTGATGGTTTCTCAACCATTCCTTCACTTCAAACTCCCATATCTCGCGAACGGATTGACGAACTCTAGAAATTCGTGTTGCATCTGAAAGTAGAAACTCGCCCGATTACAATGGTGTGTGTAGTTTTCCCCTAGGCCATTCCAGTTATTGGTTTCGAGTATCAGACTTGCGAAAATTTTGATGGTTTCTCAACAATTCCTTAACTTCAAACTCCCATATCTCGCGAACGGATTGACGAACTCGAGAAATTCCTGTTGCATCTGAAAGCAGAAACTCGCCCGATTACAACGGTATGTGTATTTTTGCCCTAGGCCATAGTAGTTATTGGTTTCGAGTATCAGACTTGCGAAAATTTTGAAGGTTCTCAACCATTCCTTAACTTCAAACTCCCATATCTCGCGAACGGATTGCCGAACTCGAGAAATTCCTGTTGCATCTGAAAGCAGAAACTCGCCCGATTACAATTGTGTGTGTACTTTTCCCCTAAGCCATTCCCGTTATTGGTGTCGAGTATCCGACTTGCGAAAATTTTGATGGTTTCTCAACCATTCCTTAACTTCAAACTCCCATATCTCGCGAACGGATTGATGAACTCGTGAAATTCCTGTTGCATCTGATAGTAGAAACTCGCCCGATTACAACGGTATGTGTATTTATCCCCTAGGCCATTGTAGTTATTGGTTTCGAGTATCAGACTTGCGAAAATTTTGATGGATCCTCAACCATTCCTTAATTTCAAACTCCCACATCTCGCGAACGGATTGACGAACTCGAGAAATTCCTGTTGCATCTGAAAGTAGAAACTCGCCCGATTTCAACGGTATATGTATTTGTCCCCTAGGCCATTGTTGTTATTGGTTGCGAGTATCAGACTTGCGAAAATTTTGATGGTTTCTCAACCATTCCTTAACTTCAAACACCCACATCTCGCGAATGGATTGACGAACTCGACAAATTCCTGTTGCATCTGAAAGTAGAAACTCGCCCGATTACAATGGTGTGTGTACTTCTCCCCTAGGCCATAGTAGTTATTGGTTTCGAGGATCAGACTTGCGAAAATTTTGATGGTTTCTCAACCATTCCTTAACTTCAAACTCCCATATCTCGCGAACGGATTGACGAACTCGAGAAATTCCTGTTGCATCTGAAAGTAGAAACTCTCCCTATTGAAACGGTATGTGTATTTTTCCCCCAGGCCATTGTAGTTATTGGTTTCGAGTATCAGACTTGCAAAAATTTTGATGGTTTCTCAACGATTCCTTAACTTCAAACTCCCATATCTCGCGAACGGATTGACGAACTCGAGAAATTCCTGTTGCACCTGAAAGTAGAAACTCACCTGATTACAATGGTGTGTGTACTTTTCCCCTAAGCCATTCCAGTTATTGGTTTCGAGTATCAGACTTGCGAAAATTTTGATGGTTTCTCAACCATTCCTTAACTTCAAACTCCCATATCTCGCGAACGGATTGACGAACTCGAGAAATTCCTGTTGCATCTGAAAGTAGAAACACAACCGATTACAATGGTGTGTGTACTTTTCCCCTAAGCCATACCAGTTATTGGTTTCGAATATCCGACTTGCGAAAATTTTGATGGTTTCTCAAACATTCCTTAACTTCAAACTCCCATATCTCGCGAACGGATTGACGAACTCGAGAAATTCCTGTTGCATCTGAAAGCAGAAACTCGTCCGATTACAACGGTATGTGTATTTTTGCCCTAGGCCATAGTAGTTATTGGTTTCGAGTATCAGACATGCGAAAATTTTGATGGTTTCTCAACCATTCCTTCACTTCAAACTCCCATATCTCGCGAACGGATTGACGAACTCTAGAAATTCGTGTTGCATCTGAAAGTAGAAACTCGCCCGATTACAATGGTGTGTGTAGTTTTCCCCTAGGCCATTCCAGTTATTGGTTTCGAGTATCAGACTTGCGAAAATTTTGATGGTTTCTCAACAATTCCTTAACTTCAAACTCCCATATCTCGCGAACGGATTGACGAACTCGAGAAATTCCTGTTGCATCTGAAAGCAGAAACTCGCCCGATTACAACGGTATGTGTATTTTTGCCCTAGGCCATAGTAGTTATTGGTTTCGAGTATCAGACTTGCGAAAATTTTGAAGGTTCTCAACCATTCCTTAACTTCAAACTCCAATATCTCGCGAACGGATTGCCGAACTCGAGAAATTCCTGTTGCATCTGAAAGCAGAAACTCGCCCGATTACAATTGTGTGTGTACTTTTCCCCTAAGCCATTCCCGTTATTGGTTTCGTGTATCCGACTTGCGAAAATTTTGATGGTTTCTCAACCATTCCTTAACTTCAAACTCCCATATCTCGCGAACGGATTGATGAACTCGTGAAATTCCTGTTGCATCTGAAAGTAGAAACTCGCCCGATTACAATGGTGTGTGTACTTTTCCCCTAGGCCATTCCAGTTATTGGTTTCGTGTATCAGACTTGCGAAAATTTTGATGGTTTCTCAACCATTCCTTAACTTCAAACTCCCATATCTCGCGAACGGATTGTCGAACTCGAGAAATTCCTGTTGCATCTGATAGTAGAAACTCGCCCGATTACAACGGTATGTGTATTTATCCCCTAGGCCATTGTAGTTATTGGTTTCGAGTATCAGACTTGCGAAAATTTTGATGGATCCTCAACCATTCCTTAATTTCAAACTCCCACATCTCGCGAACGGATTGACGAACTCGAGAAATTCCTGTTGCATCTGAAAGTAGAAACTCTCCCGATTACAACGGTATGTGTATTTTTCCCCTAGGCCATTGTAGGTATTGGTTTCGAGTATCAGACTTGCGAAAATTTTGATGGTTTCTCAACCATCCCTTAACTTCAAACTCCCATATCTCGCGAACGGATTGACGAAATCGAGAAATTCCTGTTGCATCTAAAAGCAGAAACTCGCCCGATTACAATGGTGTGTGTACTTTTCCCCTAGGCCATTCCAGTTATTGGTTTCGAGTATCAGACTTGCGAAAATTTTGATGGTTTCTTAACCATTCCTTAACTTCAAACACCCATATCTCGCGAACGGATTGACGAACTCGACAAACTCCTGTTGCATCTGAAAGTAGAAACTCGCCCGATTACAATGGTGTGTGTACTTTTTCCCTAGGCCATTCCAGTTATTGGATTCGAGTATCAGACTTGCGAAAATTTTGATGGTTTCTCAACCATTCCTTAAATTCAAACTCCCATATCTCGCGAACGGATTGACGAACTCGAGAAACTCCTATTGCATCTTAAAGCAGAAACTCGCCCGATTAGAACGGTATGTGTATTTTTGCCTTAGGCCATAGTAGTTATTGGTTTCGAGTATTAGACTTGCGAAAATTTTGATGGTTTCTCAACCATTCCTTAACTTCAAACTCCCATATCTCGCGAACGGATTGACGAACTCGAGAAACTCCTATTGCATCTTAAAGCAGAAACTCGCCCGATTACAACGGTATGTGTATTTTTGCCTTAGGCCATATGTAGTTATTGGTTTCGAGTATCAGACTTGCGAAAATTTTGATGGTTCCTCAACCATTTCTTAACCTCAAACGCCCATATCTCGCGAACGGATTGACGAACTCGAGAAATTCCTGTTGCATCTGAAAGTAGAAACTCGCCCGATTACAATGGCGTGTGTACTTTTCACCTAGGCCATTCCAGTTATTGGTTTCGAGTATCAGACTTGCGAAAATTTTGATGGTTTCTCAACCATTCCTTAACTTCAAACTCCCATATCTCGCGAACGGATTGACGAACTCGAGAAATTCCTGTTGCATCTGAAAGTAGAAACAAAACCGATTACAATGGTGTGTGTACTTTTCCCCTAAGCCATACCAGTTATTGGTTTCGAATATCCGACTTGCGAAAATTTTGATGGTTTCTCAAACATTCCTTAACTTCAAACTCCCATATCTCGCGAACGGATTGACGAACTCGAGAAATTCCTGTTGCATCTGAAAGCAGAAACTCGTCCGACTACAACGGTATGTGTATTTTTGCCCTAGGCCATAGTAGTTATTGGTTTCGAGTATCAGACATGCGAAAATTTTGATGGTTTCTCAACCATTCCTTCACTTCAAACTCCCATATCTCGCGAACGGATTGACGAACTCTAGAAATTCGTGTTGCATCTGAAAGTAGAAACTCGCCCGATTACAATGGTGTGTGTAGTTTTCCCCTAGGCCATTCCAGTTATTGGTTTCGAGTATCAGACTTGCGAAAATTTTGATGGTTTCTCAACAATTCCTTAACTTCAAACACCCATATCTCGCGAACGGATTGACGAACTCGAGAAATTCCTGTTGCATCTGAAAGCAGAAACTCGCCCGATTACAACGGTATGTGTATTTTTGCCCTAGGCCATAGTAGTTATTGGTTTCGAGTATCAGACATGCGAAAATTTTGATGGTTTCTCAACCATTCCTTCACTTCAAACTCCCATATCTCGCGAACGGATTGACGAACTCGAGAAATTCCTGTTGCATCTGAAATCAGAAACTCGTCCGATTACAACGGTATGTGTATTTTTGCCCTAGGCCATAGTAGTTATTGGTTTCGAGTATCAGACATGCGACAATTTTGATGGTTTCTCAACCATTCCTTAAATTCAAACTCCCATATCTCGCGAACGGATTGCCGAACTCGAGAAATTCCTGTTGCATCTGAAAGCAGAAACTCGCCCGATTACAATTGTGTGTGTACTTTTCCCCTAAGCCATTCCCGTTATTGGTTTCGAGTATCCGACTTGCGAAAATTTTGATGGTTTCTCAACCATTCCTTAACTTCAAACTCCCATATCTCGCGAACGGATTGATGAACTCGTGAAATTCCTGTTGCATCTGAAAGTAGAAACTCGCCCGATTACAATGGTGTGTGTACTTTTCCCCTAGGCCATTCCAGTTATTGGTTTCGTGTATCAGACTTGCGAAAATTTTGATGGTTTCTCAACCATTCCTTAACTTCAAACTCCCATATCTCGCGAACGGATTGTCGAACTCGAGAAATTCCTGTTGCATCTGATAGTAGAAACTCGCCCGATTACAACGGTATGTGTATTTATCCCCTAGGCCATTGTAGTTATTGGTTTCGAGTATCAGACTTGCGAAAATTTTGATGGATCCTCAACCATTCCTTAATTTCAAACTCCCACGTCTCGCGAACGGATTGACGAACTCGAGAAATTCCTGTTGCATCTGAAAGTAGAAACTCGTCCGATTACAACGGTATGTGTATTTTTGCCCTAGGGCATAGTAGTTATTGGTTTCGAATATCAGACATGCGAAAATTTTGATGGTTTCTCAACCATTCCTTCACTTCAAACTCCCATATCTCGCGAACGGATTGACGAACTCGAGAAATTCCTGTTGCATCTGAAAGCAGAAACTCGTCCGATTACAACGGTATGTGTATTTTTGCCCTAGGCCATAGTAGTTATTGGTTTCGAGTATCAGACATGCGAAAATTTTGATGGTTTCTCAACCATTCCTTCTCTTCAAACTCCCATATCTCGCGAACGGATTGACGAACTCGAGAAATTCCTGTTGCATCTGAAAGCAGAAACTCGCCCGATTACAATTGTGTGTGTACTTTTCCCCTAAGCCATTCCCGTTATTGGTTTCGAGTATCCGACTTGCGAAAATTTTGATGGTTTCTCAACCATTCCTTAACTTCAAACTCCCATATCTCGCGAACGGATTGATGAACTCGTGAAATTCCTGTTGCATCTGAAAGTAGAAACTCGCCCGATTACAATGGTGTGTGTACTTTTCCCCTAGGCCATTCCAGTTATTGGTTTCGTGTATCAGACTTGCGAAAATTTTGATGGTTTCTCAACCATTCCTTAACTTCAAACTCCCATATCTCGCGAACGGATTGTCGAACTCGAGAAATTCCTGTTGCATCTGATAGTAGAAACTCGCCCGATTACAACGGTATGTGTATTTATCCCCTAGGCAATTGTAGTTACTGGTTTCGAGTATCAGACTTGCGAAAATTTTGATGGATCCTCAACCATTCCTTAATTTCAAACTCCCACGTCTCGCGAACGGATTGACGAACTCGAGAAATTCCTGTTGCATCTGAAAGTAGAAACTCGTCCGATTACAACGGTATGTGTATTTTTGCCCTAGGGCATAGTAGTTATTGGTTTCGAGTATCAGACATGCGAAAATTTTGATGGTTTCTCAACCATTCCTTCACTTCAAACTCCCATATCTCGCGAACGGATTGACGAACTCGAGAAATTCCTGTTGCATCTGAAAGCAGAAACTCGTCCGATTACAACGGTATGTGTATTTTTGCCCTAGGCCATAGTAGTTATTGGTTTCGAGTATCAGACATGCGACAATTTTGATGGTTTCTCAACCATTCCTTAACTTCAAACTCCCATATCTCGCGAACGGATTGCCGAACTCGAGAAATTCCTGTTGCATCTGAAAGCAGAAACTCGCCCGATTACAATTGTGTGTGTACTTTTCCTCTAAGCCATTCCCGTTATTGGTTTCGAGTATCCGACTTGCGAAAATTTTGATGGTTTCTCAACCATTCCTTAACTTCAAACTCCCATATCTCGCGAACGGATTGATGAACTCGTGAAATTCCTGTTGCATCTGAAAGTAGAAACTCGCCCGATTACAATGGTGTGTGTACTTTTCCCCTAGGCCATTCCAGTTATTGGTTTCGTGTATCAGACTTGCGAAAATTTTGATGGTTTCTCAACCATTCCTTAACTTCAAACTCCCATATCTCGCGAACGGATTGACGAAATCGAGAAATTCCTGTTGCATCTGAAAGTAGAAACTCTCCCGATTACAATGGTATGTGTATTTTTCCCCTAGGCCATTGTAGTTATTGGTTTCGAGTATCAGACTTGCGAAAATTTTGATGGTTTCTCAACCATTCCTTAACTTCAAACTCCCATATCTCGCGAACGGATTGACGAAATCGAGAAATTCCTGTTGCATCTAAAAGCAGAAACTCGCCCGATTACAATGGTGTGTGTACTTTTCCCCTAGGCCATTCCAGTTATTGGTTTCGAGTATCAGACTTGCGAAAATTTTGATGGTTCCTCAACCATTCCTTAACATCAAACTCCCATATCTCGCGAACGGATTGATGAACTCGAGAAATTCCTGTTGCATCTGAAAGTAGAAACTCGCCCGATTACAACGGTATGTGTATTTATCCCCTAGGCCATTGTAGTTATTGGTTTCGAGTATCAGACTTGCGAAAATTTTGATGGATCCTCAACCATTCCTTAATTTCAAACTCCCACGTCTCGCGAACGGATTGACGAACTCTAGAAATTCCTGTTGCATCTGAAAGTAGAAACTCTCCCGATTACAACGGTATGTGTATTTTTCCCCTAGGCCATTGTAGTTATTGGTTTCGAGTATCAGACTTGCGAAAATTTTGATGGTTTCTCAACCATTCCTTAACTTCAAACTCCCATATCTCGCGAACGGATTGACGAACTCGAGAAACTCCTATCGCATCTTAAAGCAGAAACTCGCCCGATTACAACGGTATGTGTATTTTTGCCTTTGGCCATAGTAGTTATTGGTTTCGAGTATTAGACTTGCGAAAATTTTGATGGTTTCTCAACCACTCCTTAACTTCAAACTCCCATATCTCGCGAACGGATTGACGAACTCGAGAAACTCCTATTGCATCTGAAAGCAGAAACTCGCCCGATTAAAACGGTATGTGAATTTTTTCCTTAGGCCATATGTAGTTATTGGTTTCGAGTATCAGACTTGCGAAAATTTTGATGGTTTCTCAACCATTTCTTAACTTCAAACGCCCGTATCTCGCGAACGGATTGACGAACTCGAGAAATTCCTGTTGCATCTGAAAGTAGAAACACACCCGATTGCAATGGTGTGTGCCCTTTTCCCCTAAGCCATACCAGTTATTGGTTTCGAGTATCCGACTTGCGAAAATTTTGATGGTTCCTCAACCATTCCTTAACATCAAACTCCCATATCTCGCGAACGGATTGATGAACTCGAGAAATTCCTGTTGCATCTGAAAGTAGAAACTCGCCCGATTACAACGGTATGTGTATTTATCCCCTAGGCCATTGTAGTTATTGGTTTCGAGTATCAGACTTGCGAAAATTTTGATGGATCCCCAACCATTCCTTAATTTCAAACTCCCACGTCTCGCGAACGGATTGACGAACTCTAGAAATTCCTGTTGCATCTGAAAGTAGAAACTCTCCCGATTACAACGGTATGTGTATTTTTCCCCTAGGCCATTGTAGTTATTGGTTTCGAGTATCAGACTTGCGAAAATTTTGATGGTTTCTCAACCATTCCTTAACTTCAAACTCCCATATCTCGCGAACGGATTGACGAAATCGAGAAATTCCTGTTGCATCTGAAAGTAGAAACTCTCCCGATTACAATGGTGTGTGTACTTTTCCCCTAGGCCATTCCAGTTATTGGTTTCGAGTATCAGACTTGCGAAAATTTTGATGGTTCCTCAACCATTCCTTAACATCAAACTCCCATATCTCGCGAACGGATTGATGAACTCGAGAAATTCCTGTTGCATCTGAAAGTAGAAACTCGCCCGATTACAACGGTATGTGTATTTATCCCCTAGGCCATTGTAGTTATTGGTTTCGAGTATCAGACTTGCGAAAATTTTGATGGATCCTCAACCATTCCTTAATTTCAAACTCCCACGTCTCGCGAACGGATTGACGAACTCTAGAAATTCCTGTTGCATCTGAAAGTAGAAACTCTCCCGATTACAACGGTATGTGTATTTTTCCCCTAGGCCATTGTAGTTATTGGTTTCGAGTATCAGACTTGCGAAAATTTTGATGGTTTCTCAACCATTCCTTAACTTCAAACTCCCATATCTCGCGAACGGATTGACGAACTCGAGAAACTCCTATCGCATCTTAAAGCAGAAACTCGCCCGATTACAACGGTATGTGTATTTTTGCCTTTGGCCATAGTAGTTATTGGTTTCGAGTATTAGACTTGCGAAAATTTTGATGGTTTCTCAACCACTCCTTAACTTCAAACTCCCATATCTCGCGAACGGATTGACGAACTCGAGAAACTCCTATTGCATCTGAAAGCAGAAACTCGCCCGATTAAAACGGTATGTGAATTTTTTCCTTAGGCCATATGTAGTTATTGGTTTCGAGTATCAGACTTGCGAAAATTTTGATGGTTTCTCAACCATTTCTTAACTTCAAACGCCCGTATCTCGCGAACGGATTGACGAACTCGAGAAATTCCTGTTGCATCTGAAAGTAGAAACACACCCGATTGCAATGGTGTGTGCCCTTTTCCCCTAAGCCATACCAGTTATTGGTTTCGAGTATCCGACTTGCGAAAATTTTGATGGTTCCTCAACCATTCCTTAACATCAAACTCCCATATCTCGCGAACGGATTGATGAACTCGAGAAATTCCTGTTGCATCTGAAAGTAGAAACTCGCCCGATTACAACGGTATGTGTATTTATCCCCTAGGCCATTGTAGTTATTGGTTTCGAGTATCAGACTTGCGAAAATTTTGATGGATCCCCAACCATTCCTTAATTTCAAACTCCCACGTCTCGCGAACGGATTGACGAACTCTAGAAATTCCTGTTGCATCTGAAAGTAGAAACTCTCCCGATTACAACGGTATGTGTATTTTTCCCCTAGGCCATTGTAGTTATTGGTTTCGAGTATCAGACTTGCGAAAATTTTGATGGTTTCTCAACCATTCCTTAACTTCAAACTCCCATATCTCGCGAACGGATTGACGAAATCGAGAAATTCCTGTTGCATCTGAAAGTAGAAACTCTCCCGATTACAAAGGTATGTGTATTTTTCCCCTAGGCCATTGTAGTTATTGGTTTCGAGTATCAGACTTGCGAAAATTTTGATGGTTTCTCAACCATTCCTTAACTTCAAACACCCATATCTCGCGAACGGATAGACGAGCTCGACAAACTCCTATTGCATCTGAAAGTAGAAACTCGCCCGATTACAATGGTGTGTGTACTTTTCCCCTAGGCCATTCCAGTTATTGGTTTCGAGTATCAGACTTGCGAAAATTTTGATGGTTTCTCAACCATTCCTTAATTTCAAACTCCCATATCTCGCGAACGGATTGACGAACTCGAGAAACTCCTATTGCATCTTAAAGCAGAAACTCGCCCGATTACAACGGTATGTGTATTTTTGCCTTAGGCCATAGTAGTTATTGGTTTCGAGTATCAGACTTGCGAAAATTTTGATGGTTTCTCAACCACTCCTTAACTTCAAACTCCCATATCTCGCGAACGGATTGACGAACTCGAGAAACTCCTATTGCATCTGAAAGCAGAAACTCGCCCGATTAAAACGGTATGTGTATTTTTTCCTTAGGCCATATGTAGTTATTGGTTTCGAGTATCAGACTTGCGAAAATTTTGATGGTTTCTCAACCATTCCGTAACTTCAAACTCCCATATCTCGCGAACGGATTGACGAACTCGAGAAATTCCTGTTGCATCTGAAAGTAGAAACTCGCCCGATTACAATGGTGTGTGTTCTTTTCCCCTAGGCCATTCCAGTTATTGGTTTCGAGTATCAGACTTGCGGAAATTTTGGTGGTTTCTCAACCATTCCTTAACTTCAAACTCCCATATCTCGCGAACGGATTGGCGAACTCGAGAAATTCCTGTTGCATCTGAAAGTAGAAACTCTCCCGATTGCAACGGTATGTGTATTTTTCCCCCAGGCCATTGTAGTTATTGGTTTCGAGTATCAGACTTGCGAAAATTTTGATGGTTTCTCAACCATTCCTTAACTTCAAACTCCCATATCTCGCGAACGGATTGACGAAATCGAGAAATTCCTGTTGCATCTGAAAGTAGAAACTCTCCCGATTACAAAGGTATGTGTATTTTTCCCCTAGGCCATTGTAGTTATTGGTTTCGAGTATCAGACTTGCGAAAATTTTGATGGTTTCTCAACCATTCCTTAACTTCAAACACCCATATCTCGCGAACGGATAGACGAGCTCGACAAACTCCTATTGCATCTGAAAGTAGAAACTCGCCCGATTACAATGGTGTGTGTACTTTTCCCCTAGGCCATTCCAGTTATTGGTTTCGAGTATCAGACTTGCGAAAATTTTGATGGTTTCTCAACCATTCCTTAATTTCAAACTCCCATATCTCGCGAACGGATTGACGAACTCGAGAAACTCCTATTGCATCTTAAAGCAGAAACTCGCCCGATTACAACGGTATGTGTATTTTTGCCTTAGGCCATAGTAGTTATTGGTTTCGAGTATCAGACTTGCGAAAATTTTGATGGTTTCTCAACCACTCCTTAACTTCAAACTCCCATATCTCGCGAACGGATTGACGAACTCGAGAAACTCCTATTGCATCTGAAAGCAGAAACTCGCCCGATTAAAACGGTATGTGTATTTTTTCCTTAGGCCATATGTAGTTATTGGTTTCGAGTATCAGACTTGCGAAAATTTTGATGGTTTCTCAACCATTCCGTAACTTCAAACTCCCATATCTCGCGAACGGATTGACGAACTCGAGAAATTCCTGTTGCATCTGAAAGTAGAAACTCGCCCGATTACAATGGTGTGTGTTCTTTTCCCCTAGGCCATTCCAGTTATTGGTTTCGAGTATCAGACTTGCGGAAATTTTGGTGGTTTCTCAACCATTCCTTAACTTCAAACTCCCATATCTCGCGAACGGATTGGCGAACTCGAGAAATTCCTGTTGCATCTGAAAGTAGAAACTCTCCCGATTGCAACGGTATGTGTATTTTTCCCCCAGGCCATTGTAGTTATTGGTTTCGAGTATCAGACTTGCGAAAATTTTGATGGTTTCTCAACCATTCCGTAACTTCAAACTCCCATATCTCGCGAACGGATTGACGAACTCGAGAAATTCCTGTTGCATCTGAAAGCAGAAACTCGTCCGATTACAACGGTATGTGTATTTTTGCCCTAGGCCATAGTAGTTATTGGTTTCGAGTATCAGACTTGCGAAAATTTTGATGGTTTCTCAACCATTCCTTAACTTCAAACTCCCATATCTCGCGAACGGATTGCCGAACTCGAGAAATTCCTGTTGCATCTGAAAGCAGAAACTCGCCCGATTACAATTGTGTGTGTACTTTTCCCCTAAGCCATTCCAGTTATTGGTTTCCAGTATCCGACTTGCGAAAATTTTGATGGTTTCTCAACAATTCCTTAAATTCAAACTCCCATATCTCGCGAACGGATTGACGAACTCGAGAAATTCCTGTTGCATCTGAAAGTAGAAACTCGCCCGATTACAAGGGTATGTGTATTTTTGCCTTAGGCCATATGTAGTTATTGGTTTCGAGTATCAGACTTGCGAAAATTTTGATGGCTTCTCAACCATTCCTTAATTTCAAACTCCCATATCTCGCGAACGGATTGATGAACTCGAGAAATTCCTGTTGCATCTGAAAGTAGAAACTCGTCCGATTACAACGGTATGTGTATTTTTGCCCTAGGGCATAGTAGTTATTGGTTTCGAGTATCAGACATGCGAAAATTTTGATGGTTTCTCAACCATTCCTTCACTTCAAACTCCCATATCTCGCGAACGGATTGACGAACTCGAGAAATTCCTGTTGCATCTGAAAGCAGAAACTCGTCCGATTACAACGGTATGTGTATTTTTGCCCTAGGCCATTGTAGTTATTGGTTTCGAGTATCAGACATGCGACAATTTTGATGGTTTCTCAACCATTCCTTAACTTCAAACTCCCATATCTCGCGAACGGATTGCCGAACTCGAGAAATTCCTGTTGCATCTGAAAGCAGAAACTCGCCCGATTACAATTGTGTGTGTACTTTTCCCCTAAGCCATTCCCGTTATTGGTTTCGAGTATCCGACTTGCGAAAATGTTGATGGTTTCTCAACCATTCCTTAACTTCAAACTCCCATATCTCGCGAACGGATTGATGAACTCGTGAAATTCCTGTTGCATCTGAAAGTAGAAACTCGCCCGATTACAATGGTGTGTGTACTTTTCCCCTAGGCCATTCCAGTTATTGGTTTCGTGTATCAGACTTGCGAAAATTTTGATGGTTTCTCAACCATTCCTTAACTTCAAACTCCCATATCTCGCGAACGGATTGTCGAACTCGAGAAATTCCTGTTGCATCTGATAGTAGAAACTCGCCCGATTACAACGGTATGTGTATTTATCCCCTAGGCCATTGTAGTTATTGGTTTCGAGTATCAGACTTGCGAAAATTTTGATGGATCCTCAACCATTCCTTAATTTCAAACTCCCACATCTCGCGAACGGATTGACGAACTCGAGAAATTTCTGTTGCATCTGAAAGTAGAAACTCTCCCGATTACAACGGTATGTGTATTTTTCCCTAGGCCATTGTAGTTATTGGTTTCGAGTATCAGACTTGCGAAAATTTTGATGGTTTCTCAACCATTCCTTAACTTCAAACTCCCATATCTCGCGAACGGATTGACGAAATCGAGAAATTCCTGTTGCATCTAAAAGCAGAAACTCGCCCGATTACAATGGTGTGTGTACTTTTCCCCTAGGCCATTCCAGTTATTGGTTTCGAGTATCAGACTTGCGAAAATTTTGATGGTTCCTCAACCATTCCTTAACATCAAACTCCCATATCTCGCGAACGGATTGATGAACTCGAGAAATTCCTGTTGCATCTGAAAGTAGAAACTCGCCCGATTACAACGGTATGTGTATTTATCCCCTAGGCCATTGTAGTTATTGGTTTCGAGTATCAGACTTGCGAAAATTTTGATGGATCCTCAACCATTCCTTAATTTCAAACTCCCACGTCTCGCGAACGGATTGACGAACTCTAGAAATTCCTGTTGCATCTGAAAGTAGAAACTCTCCCGATTACAACGGTATGTGTATTTTTCCCCTAGGCCATTGTAGTTATTGGTTTCGAGTATCAGACTTGCGAAAATTTTGATGGTTTCTCAACCATTCCTTAACTTCAAACTCCCATATCTCGCGAACGGATTGACGAACTCGAGAAACTCCTATTGCATCTTAAAGCAGAAACTCGCCCGATTACAACGGTATGTGTATTTTTGCCTTAGGCCATAGTAGTTATTGGTTTCGAGTATTAGACTTGCGAAAATTTTGATGGTTTCTCAACCACTCCTTAACTTCAAACTCCCATATCTCGCGAACGGATTGACGAACTCGAGAAACTCCTATTGCATCTGAAAGCAGAAACTCGCCCGATTAAAACGGTATGTGAATTTTTTCCTTAGGCCATATGTAGTTATTGGTTTCGAGTATCAGACTTGCGAAAATTTTGATGGTTTCTCAACCATTTCTTAACTTCAAACGCCCATATCTCGCGAACGGATTGACGAACTCGAGAAATTCCTGTTGCATCTGAAAGTAGAAACTCGCCCGATTACAATGGTGTGTGTACTTTTCCCCTAGGCCATTCCAGTTATTGGTTTCGAGTATCAGACTTGCGAAAATTTTGATGGTTCCTCAACCATTCCTTAACATCAAACTCCCATATCTCGCGAACGGATTGATGAACTCGAGAAATTCCTGTTGCATCTGAAAGTAGAAACTCGCCCGATTACAACGGTATGTGTATTTATCCCCTAGGCCATTGTAGTTATTGGTTTCGAGTATCAGACTTGCGAAAATTTTGATGGATCCTCAACCATTCCTTAATTTCAAACTCCCACGTCTCGCGAACGGATTGACGAACTCTAGAAATTCCTGTTGCATCTGAAAGTAGAAACTCTCCCGATTACAACGGTATGTGTATTTTTCCCCTAGGCCATTGTAGTTATTGGTTTCGAGTATCAGACTTGCGAAAATTTTGATGGTTTCTCAACCATTCCTTAACTTCAAACTCCCATATCTCGCGAACGGATTGACGAACTCGAGAAACTCCTATTGCATCTTAAAGCAGAAACTCGCCCGATTACAACGGTATGTGTATTTTTGCCTTAGGCCATAGTAGTTATTGGTTTCGAGTATTAGACTTGCGAAAATTTTGATGGTTTCTCAACCACTCCTTAACTTCAAACTCCCATATCTCGCGAACGGATTGACGAACTCGAGAAACTCCTATTGCATCTGAAAGCAGAAACTCGCCCGATTAAAACGGTATGTGAATTTTTTCCTTAGGCCATATGTAGTTATTGGTTTCGAGTATCAGACTTGCGAAAATTTTGATGGTTTCTCAACCATTTCTTAACTTCAAACGCCCATATCTCGCGAACGGATTGACGAACTCGAGAAATTCCTGTTGCATCTGAAAGTAGAAACACACCCGATTGCAATGGTGTGTGCCCTTTTCCCCTAAGCCATACCAGTTATTGGTTTCGAGTATCCGACTTGCGAAAATTTTGATTGTTCCTCAACCATTCCTTAACATCAAACTCCCATATCTCGCGAACGGATTGATGAACTCGAGAAATTCCTGTTGCATCTGAAAGTAGAAACTCGCCCGATTACAACGGTATGTGTATTTATCCCCTAGGCCATTGTAGTTATTGGTTTCGAGTATCAGACTTGCGAAAATTTTGATGGATCCTCAACCATTCCTTAATTTCAAACTCCCACGTCTCGCGAACGGATTGACGAACTCTAGAAATTCCTGTTGCATCTGAAAGCAGAAACTCGTCCGATTACAACGGTATGTGTATTTTTGCCCTAGGCCATAGTAGTTATTGGTTTCGAGTATCAGACTTGCGAAAATTTTGATGGTTTCTCAACCATTCCTTAACTTCAAACTCCCATATCTCGCGAACGGATTGCCGAACTCGAGAAATTCCTGTTGCATCTGAAAGCAGAAACTCGCCCGATTACAATTGTGTGTGTACTTTTCCCCTAAGCCATTCCAGTTATTGGTTTCCAGTATCCGACTTGCGAAAATTTTGATGGTTTCTCAACAATTCCTTAAATTCAAACTCCCATATCTCGCGAACGGATTGACGAACTCGAGAAATTCCTGTTGCATCTGAAAGTAGAAACTCGCCCGATTACAAGGGTATGTGTATTTTTGCCTTAGGCCATATGTAGTTATTGGTTTCGAGTATCAGACTTGCGAAAATTTTGATGGCTTCTCAACCATTCCTTAATTTCAAACTCCCATATCTCGCGAACGGATTGATGAACTCGAGAAATTCCTGTTGCATCTGAAAGTAGAAACTCGTCCGATTACAACGGTATGTGTATTTTTGCCCTAGGGCATAGTAGTTATTGGTTTCGAGTATCAGACATGCGAAAATTTTGATGGTTTCTCAACCATTCCTTCACTTCAAACTCCCATATCTCGCGAACGGATTGACGAACTCGAGAAATTCCTGTTGCATCTGAAAGCAGAAACTCGTCCGATTACAACGGTATGTGTATTTTTGCCCTAGGCCATTGTAGTTATTGGTTTCGAGTATCAGACATGCGACAATTTTGATGGTTTCTCAACCATTCCTTAACTTCAAACTCCCATATCTCGCGAACGGATTGCCGAACTCGAGAAATTCCTGTTGCATCTGAAAGCAGAAACTCGCCCGATTACAATTGTGTGTGTACTTTTCCCCTAAGCCATTCCCGTTATTGGTTTCGAGTATCCGACTTGCGAAAATTTTGATGGTTTCTCAACCATTCCTTAACTTCAAACTCCCATATCTCGCGAACGGATTGATGAACTCGTGAAATTCCTGTTGCATCTGAAAGTAGAAACTCGCCCGATTACAATGGTGTGTGTACTTTTCCCCTAGGCCATTCCAGTTATTGGTTTCGTGTATCAGACTTGCGAAAATTTTGATGGTTTCTCAACCATTCCTTAACTTCAAACTCCCATATCTCGCGAACGGATTGTCGAACTCGAGAAATTCCTGTTGCATCTGATAGTAGAAACTCGCCCGATTACAACGGTATGTGTATTTATCCCCTAGGCCATTGTAGTTATTGGTTTCGAGTATCAGACTTGCGAAAATTTTGATGGATCCTCAACCATTCCTTAATTTCAAACTCCCACATCTCGCGAACGGATTGACGAACTCGAGAAATTTCTGTTGCATCTGAAAGTAGAAACTCTCCCGATTACAACGGTATGTGTATTTTTCCCTAGGCCATTGTAGTTATTGGTTTCGAGTATCAGACTTGCGAAAATTTTGATGGTTTCTCAACCATTCCTTAACTTCAAACTCCCATATCTCGCGAACGGATTGACGAAATCGAGAAATTCCTGTTGCATCTAAAAGCAGAAACTCGCCCGATTACAATGGTGTGTGTACTTTTCCCCTAGGCCATTCCAGTTATTGGTTTCGAGTATCAGACTTGCGAAAATTTTGATGGTTCCTCAACCATTCCTTAACATCAAACTCCCATATCTCGCGAACGGATTGATGAACTCGAGAAATTCCTGTTGCATCTGAAAGTAGAAACTCGCCCGATTACAACGGTATGTGTATTTATCCCCTAGGCCATTGTAGTTATTGGTTTCGAGTATCAGACTTGCGAAAATTTTGATGGATCCTCAACCATTCCTTAATTTCAAACTCCCACGTCTCGCGAACGGATTGACGAACTCTAGAAATTCCTGTTGCATCTGAAAGTAGAAACTCTCCCGATTACAACGGTATGTGTATTTTTCCCCTAGGCCATTGTAGTTATTGGTTTCGAGTATCAGACTTGCGAAAATTTTGATGGTTTCTCAACCATTCCTTAACTTCAAACTCCCATATCTCGCGAACGGATTGACGAACTCGAGAAACTCCTATTGCATCTTAAAGCAGAAACTCGCCCGATTACAACGGTATGTGTATTTTTGCCTTAGGCCATAGTAGTTATTGGTTTCGAGTATTAGACTTGCGAAAATTTTGATGGTTTCTCAACCACTCCTTAACTTCAAACTCCCATATCTCGCGAACGGATTGACGAACTCGAGAAACTCCTATTGCATCTGAAAGCAGAAACTCGCCCGATTAAAACGGTATGTGAATTTTTTCCTTAGGCCATATGTAGTTATTGGTTTCGAGTATCAGACTTGCGAAAATTTTGATGGTTTCTCAACCATTTCTTAACTTCAAACGCCCATATCTCGCGAACGGATTGACGAACTCGAGAAATTCCTGTTGCATCTGAAAGTAGAAACTCGCCCGATTACAATGGTGTGTGTACTTTTCCCCTAGGCCATTCCAGTTATTGGTTTCGAGTATCAGACTTGCGAAAATTTTGATGGTTCCTCAACCATTCCTTAACATCAAACTCCCATATCTCGCGAACGGATTGATGAACTCGAGAAATTCCTGTTGCATCTGAAAGTAGAAACTCGCCCGATTACAACGGTATGTGTATTTATCCCCTAGGCCATTGTAGTTATTGGTTTCGAGTATCAGACTTGCGAAAATTTTGATGGATCCTCAACCATTCCTTAATTTCAAACTCCCACGTCTCGCGAACGGATTGACGAACTCTAGAAATTCCTGTTGCATCTGAAAGTAGAAACTCTCCCGATTACAACGGTATGTGTATTTTTCCCCTAGGCCATTGTAGTTATTGGTTTCGAGTATCAGACTTGCGAAAATTTTGATGGTTTCTCAACCATTCCTTAACTTCAAACTCCCATATCTCGCGAACGGATTGACGAACTCGAGAAACTCCTATTGCATCTTAAAGCAGAAACTCGCCCGATTACAACGGTATGTGTATTTTTGCCTTAGGCCATAGTAGTTATTGGTTTCGAGTATTAGACTTGCGAAAATTTTGATGGTTTCTCAACCACTCCTTAACTTCAAACTCCCATATCTCGCGAACGGATTGACGAACTCGAGAAACTCCTATTGCATCTGAAAGCAGAAACTCGCCCGATTAAAACGGTATGTGAATTTTTTCCTTAGGCCATATGTAGTTATTGGTTTCGAGTATCAGACTTGCGAAAATTTTGATGGTTTCTCAACCATTTCTTAACTTCAAACGCCCATATCTCGCGAACGGATTGACGAACTCGAGAAATTCCTGTTGCATCTGAAAGTAGAAACACACCCGATTGCAATGGTGTGTGCCCTTTTCCCCTAAGCCATACCAGTTATTGGTTTCGAGTATCCGACTTGCGAAAATTTTGATGGTTCCTCAACCATTCCTTAACATCAAACTCCCATATCTCGCGAACGGATTGATGAACTCGAGAAATTCCTGTTGCATCTGAAAGTAGAAACTCGCCCGATTACAACGGTATGTGTATTTATCCCCTAGGCCATTGTAGTTATTGGTTTCGAGTATCAGACTTGCGAAAATTTTGATGGATCCTCAACCATTCCTTAATTTCAAACTCCCACGTCTCGCGAACGGATTGACGAACTCTAGAAATTCCTGTTGCATCTGAAAGCAGAAACTCGTCCGATTACAACGGTATGTGTATTTTTGCCCTAGGCCATAGTAGTTATTGGTTTCGAGTATCAGACATGCGACAATTTTGATGGTTTCTCAACCATTCCTTAACTTCAAACTCCCATATCTCGCGAACGGATTGCCGAACTCGAGAAATTCCTGTTGCATCTGAAAGCAGAAACTCGCCCGATTACAATTGTGTGTGTACTTTTCCCCTAAGCCATTCCCGTTATTGGTTTCGAGTATCCGAATTGCGAAAATTTTGATGGTTTCTCAACCATTCCTTAACTTCAAACTCCCATATCTCGCGAACGGATTGATGAACTCGTGAAATTCCTGTTGCATCTGAAAGTAGAAACTCGCCCGATTACAATGGTGTGTGTACTTTTCCCCTAGGCCATTCCAGTTATTGGTTTCGTGTATCAGACTTGCGAAAATTTTGATGGTTTCTCAACCATTCCTTAACTTCAAACTCCCATATCTCGCGAACGGATTGTCGAACTCGAGAAATTCCTGTTGCATCTGATAGTAGAAACTCGCCCGATTACAACGGTATGTGTATTTATCCCCTAGGCCATTGTAGTTATTGGTTTCGAGTAACAGACTTGCGAAAATTTTGATGGATCCTCAACCATTCCTTAATTTCAAACTCCCACATCTCGCGAACGGATTGACGAACTCTAGAAATTCCTGTTGCATCTGAAAGTAGAAACTCTCCCGATTACAACGGTATGTGTATTTTTCCCCTAGGCCATTGTAGTTATTGGTTTCGAGTATCAGACTTGCGAAAATTTTGATGGTTTCTCAACCATTCCTTAACTTCAAACACCCATATCTCGCGAACGGATAGACGAGCTCGACAAACTCCTATTGCATCTGAAAGTAGAAACTCGCCCGATTACAATGGTGTGTGTACTTTTTCCCTAGGCCATTCCAGTTATTGGTTTCGAGTATCAGACTTGCGAAAATTTTGATGGTTTCTCAACCATTCCTTAATTTCAAACTCCCATATCTCGCGAACGGATTGACGAACTCGAGAAACTCCTATTGCATCTTAAAGCAGAAACTCGCCCGATTACAACGGTATGTGTATTTTTGCCTTAGGCCATAGTAGTTATTGGTTTCGAGTATCAGACTTGCGAAAATTTTGATGGTTTCTCAACCACTCCTTAACTTCAAACTCCCATATCTCGCGAACGGATTGACGAACTCGAGAAACTCCTATTGCATCTGAAAGCAGAAACTCGCCCGATTAAAACGGTATGTGTATTTTTTCCTTAGGCCATATGTAGTTATTGGTTTCGAGTATCAGACTTGCGAAAATTTTGATGGTTTCTCAACCATTCCGTAACTTCAAACTCCCATATCTCGCGAACGGATTGACGAACTCGAGAAATTCCTGTTGCATCTGAAAGTAGAAACTCGCCCGATTACAATGGTGTGTGTTCTTTTCCCCTAGGCCATTCCAGTTATTGGTTTCGAGTATCAGACTTGCGGAAATTTTGGTGGTTTCTCAACCATTCCTTAACTTCAAACTCCCATATCTCGCGAACGGATTGGCGAACTCGAGAAATTCCTGTTGCATCTGAAAGTAGAAACTCTCCCGATTGCAACGGTATGTGTATTTTTCCCCCAGGCCATTGTAGTTATTGGTTTCGAGTATCAGACTTGCGAAAATTTTGATGGTTTCTCAACCATTCCGTAACTTCAAACTCCCATATCTCGCGAACGGATTGACGAACTCGAGAAATTCCTGTTGCATCTGAAAGCAGAAACTCGTCCGATTACAACGGTATGTGTATTTTTGCCCTAGGCCATAGTAGTTATTGGTTTCGAGTATCAGACTTGCGAAAATTTTGATGGTTTCTCAACCATTCCTTAACTTCAAACTCCCATATCTCGCGAACGGATTGCCGAACTCGAGAAATTCCTGTTGCATCTGAAAGCAGAAACTCGCCCGATTACAATTGTGTGTGTACTTTTCCCCTAAGCCATTCCAGTTATTGGTTTCCAGTATCCGACTTGCGAAAATTTTGATGGTTTCTCAACAATTCCTTAAATTCAAACTCCCATATCTCGCGAACGGATTGACGAACTCGAGAAATTCCTGTTGCATCTGAAAGTAGAAACTCGCCCGATTACAAGGGTATGTGTATTTTTGCCTTAGGCCATATGTAGTTATTGGTTTCGAGTATCAGACTTGCGAAAATTTTGATGGTTTCTCAACCATTCCTTAACTTCAAACTCCCATATCTCGCGAACGGGTTGACGAACTCGAGAAATTCCTGTTGCATCTGAAAGTAGAAACACACCCGATTGCAATGGTGTGTGCCCTTTTCCCCTAAGCCATACCAGTTATTGGTTTCGAGTATCCGACTTGCGAAAATTTTGATGGCTTCTCAACCATTCCTTAATTTCAAACTCCCATATCTCGCGAACGGATTGATGAACTCGAGAAATTCCTGTTGCATCTGAAAGTAGAAACTCGTCCGATTACAACGGTATGTGTATTTTTGCCCTAGGGCATAGTAGTTATTGGTTTCGAGTATCAGACATGCGAAAATTTTGATGGTTTCTCAACCATTCCTTAACTTCAAACTCCCATATCTCGCGAACGGATTGTCGAACTCGAGAAATTCCTGTTGCATCTGATAGTAGAAACTCGCCCGATTACAACGGTATGTGTATTTATCCCCTAGGCCATTGTAGTTATTGGTTTCGAGTATCAGACTTGCGAAAATTTTGATGGATCCTCAACCATTCCTTAATTTCAAACTCCCACATCTCGCGAACGGATTGACGAACTCGAGAAATTTCTGTTGCATCTGAAAGTAGAAACTCTCCCGATTACAACGGTATGTGTATTTTTCCCTAGGCCATTGTAGTTATTGGTTTCGAGTATCAGACTTGCGAAAATTTTGATGGTTTCTCAACCATTCCTTAACTTCAAACTCCCATATCTCGCGAACGGATTGACGAAATCGAGAAATTCCTGTTGCATCTAAAAGCAGAAACTCGCCCGATTACAATGGTGTGTGTACTTTTCCCCTAGGCCATTCCAGTTATTGGTTTCGAGTATCAGACTTGCGAAAATTTTGATGGTTCCTCAACCATTCCTTAACATCAAACTCCCATATCTCGCGAACGGATTGATGAACTCGAGAAATTCCTGTTGCATCTGAAAGTAGAAACTCGCCCGATTACAACGGTATGTGTATTTATCCCCTAGGCCATTGTAGTTATTGGTTTCGAGTATCAGACTTGCGAAAATTTTGATGGATCCTCAACCATTCCTTAATTTCAAACTCCCACGTCTCGCGAACGGATTGACGAACTCTAGAAATTCCTGTTGCATCTGAAAGTAGAAACTCTCCCGATTACAACGGTATGTGTATTTTTCCCCTAGGCCATTGTAGTTATTGGTTTCGAGTATCAGACTTGCGAAAATTTTGATGGTTTCTCAACCATTCCTTAACTTCAAACTCCCATATCTCGCGAACGGATTGACGAACTCGAGAAACTCCTATTGCATCTTAAAGCAGAAACTCGCCCGATTACAACGGTATGTGTATTTTTGCCTTAGGCCATAGTAGTTATTGGTTTCGAGTATTAGACTTGCGAAAATTTTGATGGTTTCTCAACCACTCCTTAACTTCAAACTCCCATATCTCGCGAACGGATTGACGAACTCGAGAAACTCCTATTGCATCTGAAAGCAGAAACTCGCCCGATTAAAACGGTATGTGAATTTTTTCCTTAGGCCATATGTAGTTATTGGTTTCGAGTATCAGACTTGCGAAAATTTTGATGGTTTCTCAACCATTTCTTAACTTCAAACGCCCATATCTCGCGAACGGATTGACGAACTCGAGAAATTCCTGTTGCATCTGAAAGTAGAAACACACCCGATTGCAATGGTGTGTGCCCTTTTCCCCTAAGCCATACCAGTTATTGGTTTCGAGTATCCGACTTGCGAAAATTTTGATGGTTCCTCAACCATTCCTTAACATCAAACTCCCATATCTCGCGAACGGATTGATGAACTCGAGAAATTCCTGTTGCATCTGAAAGTAGAAACTCGCCCGATTACAACGGTATGTGTATTTATCCCCTAGGCCATTGTAGTTATTGGTTTCGAGTATCAGACTTGCGAAAATTTTGATGGATCCTCAACCATTCCTTAATTTCAAACTCCCACGTCTCGCGAACGGATTGACGAACTCTAGAAATTCCTGTTGCATCTGAAAGTAGAAACTCTCCCGATTACAACGGTATGTGTATTTTTCCCCTAGGCCATTGTAGTTATTGGTTTCGAGTATCAGACTTGCGAAAATTTTGATGGTTTCTCAACCATTCCTTAACTTCAAACTCCCATATCTCGCGAACGGATTGACGAAATCGAGAAATTCCTGTTGCATCTGAAAGTAGAAACTCTCCCGATTACAAAGGTATGTGTATTTTTCCCCTAGGCCATTGTAGTTATTGGTTTCGAGTATCAGACTTGCGAAAATTTTGATGGTTTCTCAACCATTCCTTAACTTCAAACACCCATATCTCGCGAACGGATAGACGAGCTCGACAAACTCCTATTGCATCTGAAAGTAGAAACTCGCCCGATTACAATGGTGTGTGTACTTTTCCCCTAGGCCATTCCAGTTATTGGTTTCGAGTATCAGACTTGCGAAAATTTTGATGGTTTCTCAACCATTCCTTAATTTCAAACTCCCATATCTCGCGAACGGATTGACGAACTCGAGAAACTCCTATTGCATCTTAAAGCAGAAACTCGCCCGATTACAACGGTATGTGTATTTTTGCCTTAGGCCATAGTAGTTATTGGTTTCGAGTATCAGACTTGCGAAAATTTTGATGGTTTCTCAACCACTCCTTAACTTCAAACTCCCATATCTCGCGAACGGATTGACGAACTCGAGAAACTCCTATTGCATCTGAAAGCAGAAACTCGCCCGATTAAAACGGTATGTGTATTTTTTCCTTAGGCCATATGTAGTTATTGGTTTCGAGTATCAGACTTGCGAAAATTTTGATGGTTTCTCAACCATTCCGTAACTTCAAACTCCCATATCTCGCGAACGGATTGACGAACTCGAGAAATTCCTGTTGCATCTGAAAGTAGAAACTCGCCCGATTACAATGGTGTGTGTTCTTTTCCCCTAGGCCATTCCAGTTATTGGTTTCGAGTATCAGACTTGCGGAAATTTTGGTGGTTTCTCAACCATTCCTTAACTTCAAACTCCCATATCTCGCGAACGGATTGGCGAACTCGAGAAATTCCTGTTGCATCTGAAAGTAGAAACTCTCCCGATTGCAACGGTATGTGTATTTTTCCCCCAGGCCATTGTAGTTATTGGTTTCGAGTATCAGACTTGCGAAAATTTTGATGGTTTCTCAACCATTCCGTAACTTCAAACTCCCATATCTCGCGAACGGATTGACGAACTCGAGAAATTCCTGTTGCATCTGAAAGCAGAAACTCGTCCGATTACAACGGTATGTGTATTTTTGCCCTAGGCCATAGTAGTTATTGGTTTCGAGTATCAGACTTGCGAAAATTTTGATGGTTTCTCAACCATTCCTTAACTTCAAACTCCCATATCTCGCGAACGGATTGCCGAACTCGAGAAATTCCTGTTGCATCTGAAAGCAGAAACTCGCCCGATTACAATTGTGTGTGTACTTTTCCCCTAAGCCATTCCAGTTATTAGTTTCCAGTATCCGACTTGCGAAAATTTTGATGGTTTCTCAACAATTCCTTAAATTCAAACTCCCATATCTCGCGAACGGATTGACGAACTCGAGAAATTCCTGTTGCATCTGAAAGTAGAAACTCGCCCGATTACAAGGGTATGTGTATTTTTGCCTTAGGCCATATGTAGTTATTGGTTTCGAGTATCAGACTTGCGAAAATTTTGATGGTTTCTCAACCATTCCTTAACTTCAAACTCCCATATCTCGCGAACGGGTTGACGAACTCGAGAAATTCCTGTTGCATCTGAAAGTAGAAACACACCCGATTGCAATGGTGTGTGCCCTTTTCCCCTAAGCCATACCAGTTATTGGTTTCGAATATCCGACTTGCGAAAATTTTGATGGCTTCTCAACCATTCCTTAATTTCAAACTCCCATATCTCGCGAACGGATTGATGAACTCGAGAAATTCCTGTTGCATCTGAAAGTAGAAACTCGCCCGATTACAACGGTATGTGTATTTATCCCCTAGGCCATTGTAGTTATTGGTTTCGAGTATCAGACTTGCGAAAATTTTGATGGATCCTCAACCATTCCTTAATTTCAAACTCCCACATCTCGCGAACGGATTGACGAACTCGAGAAATTCCTGTTGCATCTGAAAGTAGAAACTCTCCAGATTACAACGGTATGTCTATTTTTCCCCTAGGCCATTGTAGTTATTGGTTTCGAGTATCAGACTTGCGAAAATTTTGATGGTTTCTCAACCATTCCTTAACTTCAAACTCCCATATCTCGCGAACGGATTGACGAAATAGAGAAATTCCTGTTGCATCTCAAAGCAGAAACTCGCCCGATTACAATGGTGTGTGTACTTTTCCCCTAGGCCATTCCAGTTATTGGTTTCGAGTATCAGACTTGCGAAAATTTTGATGGTTTCTCAACCATTCCTTAACTTCAAACACCCATATCTCGCGAACGGATTGACGAACTCGACAAACTCCTGTTGCATCTGAAAGTAGAAACACAACCGATTACAATGGTGTGTGTACTTTTCCCCTAGGCCATTCCAGTTATTGGTTTCGAGTATCAGACTTGCGAAAATTTTGATGGTTTCTCAACCATTCCTTAACTTCAAACACCCATATCTCGCGAACGGATTGACGAACTCGACAAACTCCTGTTGCATCTGAAAGTAGAAACTCGCCCGATTACAATGGTGTGTGTACTTTTCCCCTAGGCCATTCCAGTTATTGGTTTCGAGTATCAGACTTGCGAAAATTTTGATGGTTTCTCAACCATTCCTTAACTTCAAACACCCACATCTCGCGAACGGATTGACGAACTCGAGAATCTCCTATTGCATCTGAAAGCAGAAACTCGCCCGATTACAACGGTATGTGTATTTTTGCCTTAGGCCATAGTAGTTATTGGTTTCGAGTATCAGATTTGCGAAAATTTTGATGGTTTCTCAACCATGCCTTAACTTCAAACTCCCATATCTCGCGAACGGATTGACGAACTCGAGAAATTCCTGTTGCATCTGAAAGTAGAAACTCGTCCGATTACAACGGTATGTGTATTTTTGCCCTAGGCCATAGTAGTTATTGGTTTCGAGTATCAGACATGCGACAATTTTGATGGTTTCTCAACCATTCCTTAACTCAAACTCCCATATCTCGCGAACGGATTGACGAACTCGAGAAACTCCTATTGCATCTGAAGGCAGAAGCTCGCCCGATTACAACGGTATGTGTATTTTTCCCCTAGGCCATTGTAGTTATTGGTTTCGAGTATCAGATTTGCGAAAATTTTGATGGTTTCTCAACCATTCCTTAACTTCAAACTCCCATATCTCGCGAACGGATTGACGAACTCGAGAAATTCCTGTTGCATCTGAAAGTAGAAACTCGCCCGATTACAATGGTGTGTGTACTTTTCCCCTAGGCCATTGTTGTTATTGGTTTCGAGTATCAGACTTGCGATCTTTTGATGGATTCTCAACCATTCCTTAACTTCAAACACCCACATCTCGCGAACGGATTGACGAACTCGACAAATTCCTGTTGCATCTGAAAGTAAAAAATCGCCCGATTACAATGGTGTGTGTACTTTTCCCCTAGGCCATAGTAGTTATTGGTTTCGAGTATCAGACATGCGAAAATTTTGATGGTTTCTCAACAATTCCTTCACTTCAAACACCCATATCTCGCGAACGGATTAACGAACTCTAGAAATTCGTGTTGCATCTTAAAGTAGAAACTCGCCCGATTACAACGGTATATGTATTTTTCCCCTAGGCCATTGTAGTTATTGGTTTCGAGTATCAGACTTGCGAAAGTTTTGATGGATTCTCAACCATTCCTTAACTTCAAACTCCCATATCTCGCGAACGGATTGACGAACTCGAGAAACTCCTGTTGCATCTGAAAGCAGAAACTCGCCCGATTACAACGGTATGTGTATTTTTGCCTTAGGCCGTATGTAGTTATTGTTTTCGAGTATCAGACTTGCGAAAATTTTGATGGTTTCTCAACCATTCCTTAACTTCAAACTCCCATATCTCGCGAACGGATTGACGAACTCCAGAAATTCCTGTTGCATCTGAAAGCAGAAACTCGTCCGATTACAACGGTATGTGTATTTTTGCCCTAGGGCATAGTAGTTATTGGTTTCGAGTATCAGACATGCGAAAATTTTGATGGTTTCTCAACCATTCCTTCACTTCAAACTCCCGTATCTCGCGAACGGATTGACGAACTCGAGAAATTCCTGTTGCATCTGAAAGCAGAAACTCGTCCGATTACAACGGTATGTGTATTTTTGCCCTAGGCCATAGTAGTTATTGGTTTCGAGTATCAGACATGCGACAATTTTGATGGTTTCTCAACCATTCCTTAACTTCAAACTCCCATATCTCGCGAACGGATTGACGAACTCGAGAAATTCCTGTTGCATCTGAAAGTAGAAACTCGTCCGATTACAACGGTATGTGTATTTTTGCCCTAGGCCATAGTAGTTATTGGTTTCGAGTATCAGACATGCGACAATTTTGATGGTTTCTCAACCATTCCTTAACTCAAACTCCCATATCTCGCGAACGGATTGACGAACTCGAGAAACTCCTATTGCATCTGAAAGCAGAAGCTCGCCCGATTACAACGGTATGTGTATTTTTGCCTTAGGCCATAGTAGTCATTGGTTTCGAGTGTCAGACTTGCGAAAATTTTGATTGTTTCTCAACCATTCCTTAACTTCAAACTCCCATATCTCGCGAACGGATTGACGAAGTCGAGAAATTCCTGTTGCATCTGAAAGTAGAAACTCGCCCGATTTCAACGGTATATGTATTTTTCCCCTAGGCCATTGTAGTTATTGGTTTCGAGTATCAGACTTGCGAAAATTTTGATGGTTTCTCAACCATTCCTTAACTTCAAACTCCCATATCTCGCGAACGGATGGACGAACTCGAGAAATTCCTGTTGCATCTGAAAGTAGAAACTCGCCCGATTACAATGGTGTGTGTACTTTTCCCCTAGGCCATTGTTGTTATTGGTTTCGAGTATCAGACTTGCGATCTTTTGATGGATTCACAACCATTCCTTAACTTCAAACACCCACATCTCGCGAACGGATTGACGAACTCGACAAATTCCTGTTGCATCTGAAAGTAAAAAATCGCCCGATTACAATGGTGTGTGTACTTTTCCCCTAGGCCATAGTAGTTATTGGTTTCGAGTATCAGACATGCGAAAATTTTGATGGTTTCTCAACAATTCCTTCACTTCAAACTCCCATATCTCGCGAACGGATTGACGACCTCTAGAAATTCGTGTTGCATCTTAAAGTAGAAACTCGCCCGATTACAACGGTATATGTATTTTTCCCCTAGGCCATTGTAGTTATTGGTTTCGAGTATCAGATTTGCGAAAGTTTTGGTGGATTCTCAACCATTCCTTAACTTCAAACTCCCATATCTCGCGAACGGATTGACGAACTCGAGAAACTCCTGTTGCATCTGAAAGCAGAAACTCGCCCGATTACAACGGTATGTGTATTTTTGCCTTAGGCCATATGTAGTTATTGTTTTCGAGTATCAGACTTGCGAAAATTTTGATGGTTTCTCAACCATTCCTTAACTTCAAACACCCATATCTCGCGAACGGATAGACGAGCTCGACAAACTCCTATTGCATCTGAAAGTAGAAACTCGCCCGATTACAATGGTGTGTGTACTTTTCCCCTAGGCCATTCCAGTTATTGGTTTCGAGTATCAGACTTGCGAAAATTTTGATGGTTTCTCAACCATTCCTTAATTTCAAACTCCCATATCTCGCGAACGGATTGACGAACTCGAGAAACTCCTATTGCATCTTAAAGCAGAAACTCGCCCGATTACAACGGTATGTGTATTTTTGCCTTAGGCCATAGTAGTTATTGGTTTCGAGTATCAGACTTGCGAAAATTTTGATGGTTTCTCAACCACTCCTTAACTTCAAACTCCCATATCTCGCGAACGGATTGACGAACTCGAGAAACTCCTATTGCATCTGAAAGCAGAAACTCGCCCGATTAAAACGGTATGTGTATTTTTTCCTTAGGCCATATGTAGTTATTGGTTTCGAGTATCAGACTTGCGAAAATTTTGATGGTTTCTCAACCATTCCGTAACTTCAAACTCCCATATCTCGCGAACGGATTGACGAACTCGAGAAATTCCTGTTGCATCTGAAAGTAGAAACTCGCCCGATTACAATGGTGTGTGTTCTTTTCCCCTAGGCCATTCCAGTTATTGGTTTCGAGTATCAGACTTGCGGAAATTTTGGTGGTTTCTCAACCATTCCTTAACTTCAAACTCCCATATCTCGCGAACGGATTGGCGAACTCGAGAAATTCCTGTTGCATCTGAAAGTAGAAACTCTCCCGATTGCAACGGTATGTGTATTTTTCCCCCAGGCCATTGTAGTTATTGGTTTCGAGTATCAGACTTGCGAAAATTTTGATGGTTTCTCAACCATTCCGTAACTTCAAACTCCCATATCTCGCGAACGGATTGACGAACTCGAGAAATTCCTGTTGCATCTGAAAGCAGAAACTCGTCCGATTACAACGGTATGTGTATTTTTGCCCTAGGCCATAGTAGTTATTGGTTTCGAGTATCAGACTTGCGAAAATTTTGATGGTTTCTCAACCATTCCTTAACTTCAAACTCCCATATCTCGCGAACGGATTGCCGAACTCGAGAAATTCCTGTTGCATCTGAAAGCAGAAACTCGCCCGATTACAATTGTGTGTGTACTTTTCCCCTAAGCCATTCCAGTTATTGGTTTCCAGTATCCGACTTGCGAAAATTTTGATGGTTTCTCAACAATTCCTTAAATTCAAACTCCCATATCTCGCGAACGGATTGACGAACTCGAGAAATTCCTGTTGCATCTGAAAGTAGAAACTCGCCCGATTACAAGGGTATGTGTATTTTTGCCTTAGGCCATATGTAGTTATTGGTTTCGAGTATCAGACTTGCGAAAATTTTGATGGTTTCTCAACCATTCCTTAACTTCAAACTCCCATATCTCGCGAACGGGTTGACGAACTCGAGAAATTCCTGTTGCATCTGAAAGTAGAAACACACCCGATTGCAATGGTGTGTGCCCTTTTCCCCTAAGCCATACCAGTTATTGGTTTCGAATATCCGACTTGCGAAAATTTTGATGGCTTCTCAACCATTCCTTAATTTCAAACTCCCATATCTCGCGAACGGATTGATGAACTCGAGAAATTCCTGTTGCATCTGAAAGTAGAAACTCGCCCGATTACAACGGTATGTGTATTTATCCCCTAGGCCATTGTAGTTATTGGTTTCGAGTATCAGACTTGCGAAAATTTTGATGGATCCTCAACCATTCCTTAATTTCAAACTCCCACATCTCGCGAACGGATTGACGAACTCGAGAAATTCCTGTTGCATCTGAAAGTAGAAACTCTTCAGATTACAACGGTATGTCTATTTTTCCCCTAGGCCATTGTAGTTATTGGTTTCGAGTATCAGACTTGCGAAAATTTTGATGGTTTCTCAACCATTCCTTAACTTCAAACTCCCATATCTCGCGAACGGATTGACGAAATAGAGAAATTCCTGTTGCATCTCAAAGCAGAAACTCGCCCGATTACAATGGTGTGTGTACTTTTCCCCTAGGCCATTCCAGTTATTGGTTTCGAGTATCAGACTTGCGAAAATTTTGATGGTTTCTCAACCATTCCTTAACTTCAAACACCCATATCTCGCGAACGGATTGACGAACTCGACAAACTCCTGTTGCATCTGAAAGTAGAAACACAACCGATTACAATGGTGTGTGTACTGTTCCCCTAGGCCATTCCAGTTATTGGTTTCGAGTATCAGACTTGCGAAAATTTTGATGGTTTCTCAACCATTCCTTAACTTCAAACACCCATATCTCGCGAACGGATTGACGAACTCGACAAACTCCTGTTGCATCTGAAAGTAGAAACTCGCCCGATTACAATGGTGTGTGTACTTTTCCCCTAGGCCATTCCAGTTATTGGTTTCGAGTATCAGACTTGCGAAAATTTTGATGGTTTCTCAACCATTCCTTAACTTCAAACACCCATATCTCGCGAACGGATTGACGAACTCGAGAATCTCCTATTGCATCTGAAAGCAGAAACTCGCCCGATTACAACGGTATGTGTATTTTTGCCTTAGGCCATAGTAGTTATTGGTTTCGAGTATCAGACTTGCGAAAATTTTGATTGTTTCTCAACCATTCCTTAACTTCAAACTTCCATATCTCGCGAACGGATTGACGAAAACGAGAAATTCCTGTTGCATCTGAAAGTAGAAACTCGCCCGATTACAACGGTGTATGCATTTTTCCCCTAGGCCATTGTAGTTATTGGTTTCGAGTATCAGACTTGCGAAAATTTTGATGGATTCTCAACCATTCCTTAACTTCAAACACCCATATCTCGCGAACGGATTGACGAACTCGACAAATTCCTGTTGCATCTGAAAGCAGAAGCTCGCCCGATTACAACGGTATGTGTATTTTTGCCTTAGGCCATAGTAGTTATTGGTTTCGAGTATCAGATTTGCGAAAATTTTGATGGTTTCTCAACCATTCCTTAACTTCAAACTCCCATATCTCGCGAACGGATTGACGAACTCGAGAAATTCCTGTTGCATCTGAAAGTAGAAACTCGTCCGATTACAACGGTATGTGTATTTTTGCCCTAGGCCATAGTAGTTATTGGTTTCGAGTATCAGACATGCGACAATTTTGATGGTTTCTCAACCATTCCTTAACTCAAACTCCCATATCTCGCGAACGGATTGACGAACTCGAGAAACTCCTATTGCATCTGAAGGCAGAAGCTCGCCCGATTACAACGGTATGTGTATTTTTCCCCTAGGCCATTGTAGTTATTGGTTTCGAGTATCAGATTTGCGAAAATTTTGATGGTTTCTCAACCATTCCTTAACTTCAAACTCCCATATCTCGCGAACGGATTGACGAACTCGAGAAATTCCTGTTGCATCTGAAAGTAGAAACTCGCCCGATTACAATGGTGTGTGTACTTTTCCCCTAGGCCATTGTTGTTATTGGTTTCGAGTATCAGACTTGCGATCTTTTGATGGATTCTCAACCATTCCTTAACTTCAAACACCCACATCTCGCGAACGGATTGACGAACTCGACAAATTCCTGTTGCATCTGAAAGTAAAAAATCGCCCGATTACAATGGTGTGTGTACTTTTCCCCTAGGCCATAGTAGTTATTGGTTTCGAGTATCAGACATGCGAAAATTTTGATGGTTTCTCAACAATTCCTTCACTTCAAACACCCATATCTCGCGAACGGATTAACGAACTCTAGAAATTCGTGTTGCATCTTAAAGTAGAAACTCGCCCGATTACAACGGTATATGTATTTTTCCCCTAGGCCATTGTAGTTATTGGTTTCGAGTATCAGACTTGCGAAAGTTTTGATGGATTCTCAACCATTCCTTAACTTCAAACTCCCATATCTCGCGAACGGATTGACGAACTCGAGAAACTCCTGTTGCATCTGAAAGCAGAAACTCGCCCGATTACAACGGTATGTGTATTTTTGCCTTAGGCCGTATGTAGTTATTGTTTTCGAGTATCAGACTTGCGAAAATTTTGATGGTTTCTCAACCATTCCTTAACTTCAAACTCCCATATCTCGCGAACGGATTGACGAACTCCAGAAATTCCTGTTGCATCTGAAAGCAGAAACTCGTCCGATTACAACGGTATGTGTATTTTTGCCCTAGGCCATAGTAGTTATTGGTTTCGAGTATCAGACATGCGACAATTTTGATGGTTTCTCAACCATTCCTTAACTCAAACTCCCATATCTCGCGAACGGATTGACGAACTCGAGAAACTCTTATTGCATCTGAAAGCAGAAGCTCGCCCGTTCACAACGGTATGTGTATTTTTGCCTTAGGCCATAGTAGTTATTGGTTTCGAGTGTCAGACTTGCGAAAATTTTGATTGTTTCTCAACAATTCCTTAACTTCAAACTCCCACATCTCGCGAACGGATTGACGAAGTCGAGAAATTCCTGTTGCATCTGAAAGTAGAAACTCTCCCGATTACAACGGTATGTCTATTTTTCCCCTAGGCCATTGTAGTTATTGGTTTCGAGTATCAGACTTGCGAAAATTTTGATGGTTTCTCAACCAATCCTTAACTTCAAACTCCCATATCTCGCGAACGGATTGACGAAATAGAGAAATTCCTGTTGCATCTCAAAGCAGAAACTCGCCCGATTACAATGGTGTGTGTACTTTTCCCCTAGGCCATTCCAGTTATTGGTTTCGAGTATCAGACTTGCGAAAATTTTGATGGTTTCTCAACCATTCCTTAACTTCAAACACCCATATCTCGCGAACGGATTGACGAACTCGACAAACTCCTGTTGCATCTGAAAGTAGAAACACAACCGATTACAATGGTGTGTGTACTTTTCCCCTAGGCCATTCCAGTTATTGGTTTCGAGTATCAGACTTGCGAAAATTTTGATGGTTTCTCAACCATTCCTTAACTTCAAACACCCATATCTCGCGAACGGATTGACGAACTCGACAAACTCCTGTTGCATCTGAAAGTAGAAACTCGCCCGATTACAATGGTGTGTGTACTTTTCCCCTAGGCCATTCCAGTTATTGGTTTCGAGTATCAGACTTGCGAAAATTTTGATGGTTTCTCAACCATTCCTTAACTTCAAACACCCATATCTCGCGAACGGATTGACGAACTCGAGAATCTCCTATTGCATCTGAAAGCAGAAACTCGCCCGATTACAACGGTATGTGTATTTTTGCCTTAGGCCATAGTAGTTATTGGTTTCGAGTATCAGACTTGCGAAAATTTTGATTGTTTCTCAACCATTCCTTAACTTCAAACTCCCATATCTGGCGAACGGATTGACGAAAACGAGAAATTCCTGTTGCATCTGAAAGTAGAAACTCGCCCGATTACAACGGTGTATGCATTTTTCCCCTAGGCCATTGTAGTTATTGGTTTCGTGTATCAGACTTGCGAAAATTTTGATCGATTCTCAACCATTCCTTAACTTCAAACACCCATATCTCGCGAACGGATTGACGAACTCGACAAATTCCTGTTGCATCTGAAAGCAGAAGCTCGCCCGATTACAACGGTATGTGTATTTTTGCCTTAGGCCATAGTAGTTATTGGTTTCGAGTATCAGACTTGCGAAAATTTTGATGGTTTCTCAACCATTCCTTAACTTCAAACTCCCATATCTCGCGAACGGATTGACGAACTCGAGAAATTCCTGTTGCATCTGAAAGTAGAAACTCGTCCGATTACAACGGTATGTGTATTTTTGCCCTAGGCCATAGTAGTTATTGGTTTCGAGTATCAGACATGCGACAATTTTGATGGTTTCTCAACCATTCCTTAACTCAAACTCCCATATCTCGCGAACGGATTGACGAACTCGAGAAACTCCTATTGCATCTGAAAGCAGAAGCTCGCCCGATTACAACGGTATGTGTATTTTTCCCCTAGGCCATTGTAGTTATTGGTTTCGAGTATCAGACTTGCGAAAATTTTGATGGTTTCTCAACCATTCCTTAACTTCAAACTCCCATATCTCGCGAACGGATTGACGAACTCGAGAAATTCCTGTTGCATCTGAAAGTAGAAACTCGCCCGATTACAATGGTGTGTGTACTTTTCCCCTAGGCCATTGTTGTTATTGGTTTCGAGTATCAGACTTGCGATCTTTTGATGGATTCTCAACCATTCCTTAACTTCAAACACCCACATCTCGCGAACGGATTGACGAACTCGACAAATTCCTGTTGCATCTGAAAGTAAAAAATCGCCCGATTACAATGGTGTGTGTACTTTTCCCCTAGGCCATAGTAGTTATTGGTTTCGAGTATCAGACATGCGAAAATTTTGATGGTTTCTCAACAATTCCTTCACTTCAAACTCCCATATCTCGCGAACGGATTGACGAACTCTAGAAATTCGTGTTGCATCTTAAAGTAGAAACTCGCCCGATTACAACGGTATATGTATTTTTCCCCTAGGCCATTGTAGTTATTGATTTCGAGTATCAGATTTGCGAAAGTTTTGATGGATTCTCAAACATTCCTTAACTTCAAACTCCCATATCTCGCGAACGGATTGACGAACTCGAGAAACTCCTGTTGCATCTGAAAGCAGAAACTCGCCCGATTACAACGGTATATGTATTTTTGCCTTAGGCCATATGTAGTTATTGTTTTCGAGTATCAGACTTGCGAAAATTTTGATGGTTTCTCAACCATTCCTTAACTTCAAACTCCCATATCTCGCGAACGGATTGACGAACTCGAGAAATTCCTGTTGCATCTGAAAGCAGAAACTCGTCCGATTACAACGGTATGTGTATTTTTGCCCTAGGCCATAGTAGTTATTGGTTTCGAGTATCAGACATGCGACAATTTTGATGGTTTCTCAACCATTCCTTAACTTCAAACTCCCATATCTCGCGAACAGATCGACGAACTCGAGAAATTCCTGTTGCATCTGAAAGTAGAAACTCGTCCGATTACAACGGTATGTGTATTTTTGCCCTAGGCCATAGTAGTTATTGGTTTCGAGTATCAGACATGCGACAATTTTGATGGTTTCTCAACCATTCCTTAACTCAAACTCCCATATCTCGCGAACGGATTGACGAACTCGAGAAACTCCTATTGCATCTGAAAGCAGAAGCTCGCCCGATTACAACGGTATGTGTATTTTTGCCTTAGGCCATAGTAGTCATTGGTTTCGAGTGTCAGACTTGCGAAAATTTTGATTGTTTCTCAACCATTCCTTAACTTCAAACTCCCATATCTCGCGAACGGATTGACGAAGTCGAGAAATTCCTGTTGCATCTGAAAGTAGAAACTCGCCCGATTTCAACGGTATATGTATTTTTCCCCTAGGCCATTGTAGTTATTGGTTTCGAGTATCAGACTTGCGAAAATTTTGATGGTTTCTCAACCATTCCTTAACTTCAAACTCCCATATCTCGCGAACGGATGGACGAACTCGAGAAATTCCTGTTGCATCTGAAAGTAGAAACTCGCCCGATTACAATGGTGTGTGTACTTTTCCCCTAGGCCATTGTTGTTATTGGTTTCGAGTATCAGACTTGCGATCTTTTGATGGATTCACAACCATTCCTTAACTTCAAACACCCACATCTCGCGAACGGATTGACGAACTCGACAAATTCCTGTTGCATCTGAAAGTAAAAAATCGCCCGATTACAATGGTGTGTGTACTTTTCCCCTAGGCCATAGTAGTTATTGGTTTCGAGTATCAGACATGCGAAAATTTTGATGGTTTCTCAACAATTCCTTCACTTCAAACTCCCATATCTCGCGAACGGATTGACGACCTCTAGAAATTCGTGTTGCATCTTAAAGTAGAAACTCGCCCGATTACAACGGTATATGTATTTTTCCCCTAGGCCATTGTAGTTATTGGTTTCGAGTATCAGATTTGCGAAAGTTTTGGTGGATTCTCAACCATTCCTTAACTTCAAACTCCCATATCTCGCGAACGGATTGACGAACTCGAGAAACTCCTGTTGCATCTGAAAGCAGAAACTCGCCCGATTACAACGGTATGTGTATTTTTGCCTTAGGCCATATGTAGTTATTGTTTTCGAGTATCAGACTTGCGAAAATTTTGATGGTTTCTCAACCATTCCTTAACTTCAAACTCCCATATCTCGCGAACGGATTGACGAACTCGAGAAATTCCTGTTGCATCTGAAAGCAGAAACTCGTCCGATTACAACGGTATGTGTATTTTTGCCCTAGGGCATAGTAGTTATTGGTTTCGAGTATCAGACATGCGAAAATTTTGATGGTTTCTCAACCATTCCTTCACTTCAAACTCCCATATCTCGCGAACGGATTGACGAATTCGAGAAATTCCTGTTGCATCTGAAAGCAGAAACTCGTCCGATTACAACGGTATGTGTATTTTTGCCCTAGGCCATAGTAGTTATTGGTTTCGAGTATCAGACATGCGACAATTTTGATGGTTTCTCAACCATTCCTTAACTCAAACTCCCATATCTCGCGAACGGATTGACGAACTCGAGAAACTCTTATTGCATCTGAAAGCAGAAGCTCGCCCGTTCACAACGGTATGTGTATTTTTGCCTTAGGCCATAGTAGTTATTGGTTTCGAGTGTCAGACTTGCGAAAATTTTGATTGTTTCTCAACCATTCCTTAACTTCAAACTCCCACATCTCGCGAACGGATTGACGAAGTCGAGAAATTCCTGTTGCATCTGAAAGTAGAAACTCGCCCGATTTCAACGGTATATGTATTTTTCCCCTAGGCCATTGTAGTTATTGGTTTCGAGTATCAGACTTGCGAAAATTTTGATGGATTCTCAACCATTCCTTTACTTCAAACACCCACATCTCGCGAACGGATTGACGAACTCGACAAATTCCTGTTGCATCTGAAACTAGAAACTCGCCCGATTACAATGGTGTGTGTACTTTTCCCCTAGGCCATAGTAGTTATTGGTTTCGAGTATCAGACATGCGACAATTTTGATGGTTTCTCAACCATTCCTTAACTCAAACTCCCATATCTCGCGAACGGATTGACGAACTCGAGAAACTCCTATTGCATCTGAAAGCAGAAGCTCGCCCGATTACAACGGTATGTGTATTTTTGCCTTAGGCCATAGTAGTTATTGGTTTCGAGTGTCAGACCTGCGAAAATTTTGATTGTTTCTCAACCATTCCTTAACTTCAAACTCCCATATCTCGCGAACGGATTGACGAAGTCGAGAAATTCCTGTTGCATCTGAAAGTAGAAACTCGCCCGATTTCAACGGTATATGTATTTTTCTCCTAGGCCATTGTAGTTATTGGTTTCGAGTATCAGACATGCGAAAATTTTGATGGTTTCTCAACCATTCCTTAACTTCAAACTCCCATATCTCGCGAACGGGTTGACGAACTCTAGAAATTCGTGTTGCATCTTAAAGTAGAAACTCGCCCGATTACAACGGTATATGTATTTTTCCCCTAGGCCATTGTAGTTATTGGTTTCGAGTATCAGATTTGCGAAAGTTTTGATGGATTCTCAACCATTCCTTAACTTCAAACTCCCATATCTCGCGAACGGATTGACGAACTCGAGAAACTCCTGTTGCATCTGAAAGCAGAAACTCGCCCGATTACAATGGTGTGTGTACTTTTCCCCTAGGCCATAGTAGTTATTGGTTTCGAGTATCAGACATGCGAAAATATTGATGGTTTCTCAACAATTCCTTCACTTCAAACTCCCATATCTCGCGAACGGATTGACGAACTCTAGAAATTCGTGTTGCATCTTAAAGTAGAAACTCGCCCGATTACAACGGTATATGTATTTTTCCCCTAGGCCATTGTAGTTATTGGTTTCGAGTATCAGATTTGCGAAAGTTTTGATGGATTCTCAACCATTCCTTAACTTCAAACTCCCATATCTCGCGAACGGATTGACGAACTCGAGAAACTCCTGTTGCATCTGAAAGCAGAAACTCGCCCGATTACAACGGTATATGTATTTTTCCCCTAGGCCATTGTAGTTATTGGTTTCGAGTATCAGATTTGCGAAAGTTTTGATGGATTCTCAACCATTCCTTAACTTCAAACTCCCATATCTCGCGAACGGATTGACGAACTCGAGAAACTGCTGTTGCATCTGAAAGCAGAAACTCGCCCGATTACAACGGTATGTGTATTTTTGCCCTAGGGCATAGTAGTTATTGGTTTCGAGTATCAGACATGCGAAAATTTTGATGGTTTCTCAACCATTCCTTCACTTCAAAAGCCCATATCTCGCGAACGGATCGACGAACTCGAGAAATTCCTGTTGCATCTGAAAGCAGAAACTCGTCCGATTACAACGGTATGTGTATTTTTGCCCTGGGCCATAGTAGTTATTGGTTTCGAGTATCAGACATGCGACAATTTTGATGGTTTCTCAACCATTCCTTAACTCAAACTCCCATATCTCGCGAACGGATTGACGAACTCGAGAAACTCCTATTGCATCTGAAAGCAGAAGCTCGCCCGTTCACAACGGTATGTGTATTTTTGCCTTAGGCCATAGTAGTTATTGGTTTCGAGTGTCAGACTTGCGAAAATTTTGATTGTTTCTCAACCATTCCTTAACTTCAAACTCCCATATCTCGCGAACGGATTGACGAAGTCGAGAAATTCCTGTTGCATCTGAAAGTAGAAACTCGCCCGATTTCAACGGTATATGTATTTTTCCCCTAGGCCATTGTAGTTATTGGTTTCGAGTATCAGACTTGCGAAAATTTTGATGGATTCTCAACCATTCCTTAACTTCAAACACCCACATCTCGCGAACGGATTGACGATCTCGACAAATTCCTGTTGCATCTGAAACTAGAAACTCGCCCGATTACATTGGTGTGTGTTCTTTTCCCCTAGGCCATAGTAGTTATTGGTTTCGAGTATCAGACATGCGACAATTTTGATGGTTTCTCAACCATTCCTTAACTCAAACTCCCATATCTCGCGAACGGATTGACGAACTCGAGAAATTCCTGTTGCATCTGAAAGTAGAAACTCGCCCGATTTCAACGGTATATGTATTTTTCCCCTAGGCCATTGTTGTTATTGGTTTCGAGTATTAGACTTGCGATCTTTTGATGGATTCTCAACCATTCCTTAACTTCAAACACCCACATCTCGCGAACGGATTGACGAACTCGACAAATTCCTGTTGCATCTGAAAGTAGAAAATCGCCCGATTACAATGGTGTGTGTACTTTTCCCCTAGGCCATAGTAGTTATTGGTTTCGAGTATCAGACATGCGAAAATTTTGATGGTTTCTCAACAATTCCTTCACTTCAAACTCCCATATCTAGCGAACGGATTGACGAACTCTAGAAATTCGTGTTGCATCTTAAAGTAGAAACTCGCCCGATTACAACGGCATATGTATTTTTCCCCTAGGCCATTGTAGTTATTGGTTTCGAGTATCAGATTTGCGAAAGTTTTGATGGATTCTCAACCATTCCTTAACTTCAAACTCCCATATCTCGCGAACGGATTGACGAACTCGAGAAACTCCTGTTGCATCTGAAAGCAGAAACTCGCCCGATTACAACGGTATGTGTATTTTTGCCTTAGGCCATATGTAGTTATTGGTTTCGAGTATCAGACTTGCGAAAATTTTGATGGTTTCTCAAACATTCCTTAACTTCAAACTCCCATATCTCGCGAACGGATTGACGAACTCGAGAAATTCCTGTTGCATCTGAAAGCAGAAACTCGTCCGATTACAACGGTATGTGTATTTTTGCCCTAGGGCATAGTAGTTATTGGTTTCGAGTATCAGACATGCGAAAATTTTGATGGTTTCTCAACCATTCCTTCACTTCAAACTCCCATATCTCGCGAACGGATCGACGAACTCGAGAAATTCCTGTTGCATCTGAAAGCAGAAACTCGTCCGATTACAACGGTATGTGTATTTTTGCCCTGGGCCATAGTAGTTATTGGTTTCGAGTATCAGACATGCGACAATTTTGATGGTTTCTCAACCATTCCTTAACTCAAACTCCCATATCTCGCGAACGGATTGACGAACTCGAGAAACTCCTATTGCATCTGAAAGCAGAAGCTCGCCCGTTCACAACGGTATGTGTATTTTTGCCTTAGGCCATAGTAGTTATTGGTTTCGAGTGTCAGACTTGCGAAAATTTTGATTGTTTCTCAACCATTCCTTAACTTCAAACTCCCATATCTCGCGAACGGATTGACGAAGTCGAGAAATTCCTGTTGCATCTGAAAGTAGAAACTCGCCCGATTTCAACGGTATATGTATTTTTCCCCTAGGCCATTGTAGTTATTGGTTTCCAGTATCAGACTTGCGAAAATTTTGATGGATTCTCAACCATTCCTTAACTTCAAACACCCACATCTCGCGAACGGATTGACGAACTCGACAAATTCCTGTTGCATCTGAAACTAGAAACTCGCCCGATTACATTGGTGTGTGTACCTTTCCCCTAGGCCATAGTAGTTATTGGTTTCGAGTATCAGACATGCGACAATTTTGATGGTTTCTCAACCATTCCTTAACTCAAACTCCCATATCTCGCGAACGGATTGACGAACTCGAGAAATTCCTGTTGCATCTGAAAGTAGAAACTCGCCCGATTTCAACGGTATATGTATTTTTCCCCTAGGCCATTGTTGTTATTGGTTTCGAGTATCAGACTTGCGATCTTTTGATGGATTCTCAACCATTCCTTAACTTCAAACACCCACTTCTCGCGAACGGATTGACGAACTCGAGAAATTCCTGTTGCATCTGAAAGCAGAAACTCGCCCGATTACAACGGTATATGTATTTTTCCCCTAGGCCATTGTTGTTATTGGTTTCGAGTATCAGATTTGCGAAAGTTTTGATGGATTCTCAACCATTCCTTAACTTCAAACTCCCATATCTCGCGAACGGATTTACGAACTCGAGAAACTCCTGTTGCATCTGAAAGCAGAAACTCGCCCGATTACAACGGTATATGTATTTTCCCCCTAGGCCATTGTAGTTATTGGTTTCGAGTATCAGATTTGCGAAAATTTTGATGGATTCTCAACCATTCCTTAACTTCAAACTCCCATATCTCGGGAACGGATTGACGAACTCGACAAATTCCTGTTGCATCTGAAAGTAGAAACTCGCCCGATTACAATGGTGTGTGTAGTTTTCCCCTAGGCCATCCCAGTTATTGGTTTCGAGTATCAGACTTGCGAAAATTTTGATGGTTTCTCAACCATTCCTTCACTTCAAACTCCCATATCTCGCGAACAGATTGACGAACTCTAGAAATTCCTGTTGCATCTGAAAGTAGAAACTCTCCCGATTACAACGGTATGTGTATTTTTCCCCCAGGCCATTGTAGTTATTGGTTTCGAGTATCAGACTTGCGAAAATTTTGATGGTTTCTCAACCATTCCTTAACTTCAAACTCCCATATCTCGCAAACGGATTGACGAACTCGAGAAATTCCTGTTGCATCTGAAAGTAGAAACACAACCGATTACAATGGCGTGTGCACTTTCCCCCTAAGCCATACCAGTTATTGGTTTCGAGTATCCGACTTGCGAAAATTTTGATGGTTTCTCAACCATTCCTTAACTTCAAACTCCCATATCTCGCAAACGGATTGCCGAACTCGAGAAATTCCTGTTGCATCTGAAAGTAGAAACACACCCGATTACAATGGTGTGTGTACTTTTCCCCTAAGCCATACCAGTTATTGGTTTCGAGTATCAGACTTGCGACAATTTTGATGGTTTCTCAACCATTCCTTAACTTCAAACTCCCATATCTCGCAAACGGATTGACGAACTCGAGAAATTCCTGTTGCATCTGAAAGTAGAAACACAACCGATTACAATGGCGTGTGCACTTTCCCCCTAAGCCATACCAGTTATTGGTTTCGAGTATCCGACTTGCGAAAATTTTGATGGTTTCTCAACCATTCCTTAACTTCAAACTCCCATATCTCGCAAACGGATTGCCGAACTCGAGAAATTCCTGTTGCATCTGAAAGTAGAAACACACCCGATTACAATGGTGTGTGTACTTTTCCCCTAAGCCATACCAGTTATTGGTTTCGAGTATCAGACTTGCGACAATTTTGATGGTTTCTCAACCATTCCTTAACTTCAAACTCCCATATCTCGCGAACGGATTGACGAACTCTAGAAATTCGTGTTGCATCTTAAAGTAGAAACTCGCCCGATTACAACGGTATATGTATTTTTCCCCTAGGCCATTGTAGTTATTGGTTTCGAGTATCAGATTTGCGAAAGTTTTGATGGATTCTCAACCATTCCTTAACTTCAAACTCCCATATCTCGCGAACGGATTGACGAACTCGAGAAACTCCTGTTGCATCTGAAAGCAGAAACTCGCCCGATTACAACGGTATGTGTATTTTTGCCTTAGGCCATATGTAGTTATTGGTTTCGAGTATCAGACTTGCGAAAATTTTGATGGTTTCTCAACCATTCCTTAACTTCAAACCCCCATATCTCGCGAACGGATTGACGAACTCGAGAAATTCCTGTTGCATCTGAAAGCAGAAACTCGTCCGATTACAACGGTATGTGTATTTTTGCCCTAGGGCATAGTAGTTATTGGTTTCGAGTATCAGACATGCGAACATTTTGATGGTTTCTCAACCATTCCTTCACTTCAATATCCCATATCTCGCGAACGGATTGACGAACTCTAGAAATTCGTGTTGCATCTTAAAGTAGAAACTCGCCCGATTACAACGGTATATGTATTTTCCCCCTAGGCCATTGTAGTTATTGGTTTCGAGTATCAGACTTGCGAAAATTTTGATGGATTCTCAACCATTCCTTAACTTCAAACTCCCATATCTCGGGAACGGATTGAAGAACTCGACAAATTCCTGTTGCATCTGAAAGTAGAAACTCGCCCGATTACAATGGTGTGTGTACTTTTCCCCTAGGCCATTCCAGTTATTGGTTTCGAGTATCAGACTCGCGAAAATTTTAATGGTTTCTCAACCATTCCTTAACTTCAAACTCCCATATCTCGCGAACGGATTGACGAACTCGAAAAATTCCTGTTGCATCTGAAAGTAGAAACTCGCCCGATTACAATGGTGTGTGTACTTTTCCGCTAGGCCATTCCAGTTATTGGTTTCGAGAATCAGACTTGCGAAAATTTTGATGGTTTCTCCATCATTCCTTAATTTCAAACTCCCATATCTCGCGAACGGATTGACGAACTCGACAAATTCCTGTTGCATCTGAAAGTAGAAACTCTCCCGATTACAACGGTATGTGTATTTTTCCCCCAGGCCATTGTAGTTGTTGGTTTCGAGTATCAGACTTGCGAAAATTTTGATGGTTTCTCAACCATTCCTTAACTTCAAACTCCCATATCTCGCAAACGGATTGACGAACTCGAGAAATTCCTGTTGCATCTGAAAGTAGAAACACAACCGATTACAATGGCGTGTGCACTTTCCCCTAAGCCATACCAGTTATTGGTTTCGAGTATCCGACTTGCGAAAATTTTGATGGTTTCTCAACCATTCCTTAACTTCAAACTCCCATATCTCGCGAACGGATAGATGAACTCGAGAAATTCCTGTTGCATCTGAAAGTAGAAACTCTCCCGATTACAACGGTATGTGTATTTTTCCCCCAGGCCATTGTAGTTATTTGTTTCGAGTATCAGACTTGCGAAAATTTTGATGGTTTCTCAACCATTCCTTAACTTCAAACTCCCATATCTCGCGAACGGATTGACGAACTCGAGAAATTCCTGTTGCATCTGAAAGTAGAAACTCGCCCGATTACAATGCTGTGTGTACTTTTCCGCTAGGCCATTCCAGTTATTGGTTTCGAGTATCGGACTTGCGAAAATTTTGATGGTTTCTCAATCATTCCTTAATTTCAAACTCCCATATCTCGCGAACGCATTGACGAACTCGAGAAATTCCTGTTGCATCTGAAAGTAGAAACTCTCCCGATTACAACGGTATGTGTATTTTTCCCCCAGGCCATTGTAGTTATTGGTTTCGAGTATCAGACTTGCGAAAATTTTGATGGTTTCTCAACCATTCCTTAACTTCAAACTCCCATATCTCGCAAACGGATTGACGAACTCGAGAAGTTCCTGTTGCATCTGTAAGTAGAAACACAACCGATTACAATGGCGTGTGCACTTTCCCCCAAAGCCATACCAGTTATTGGTTTCGAGTATCCGACTTGCGAAAATTTTGATGGTTTCTCAACCATTCCTTAACTTCAAACTCCCATATCTCGCGAACGGATAGATGAACTCGAGAAATTCCTGTTGCATCTGAAAGTAGAAACTCGCCCGATTACAATGGTGTGTGTACTTTTCCCCTAGGCCATTCCAGTTATTGGTTTCGAGTATCAGACTTGCGAAAATTTTGATGGTTTCTCAACCATTCCTTAACTTCAAACTCCCATATCTCGCGAACGGATTGACGAACTCGAGAAATTCCTGTTGCATCTGAAAGTAGAAACACACCCGATTACAATGGTGTGTGTACTTTTCCCCTAAGCCATACCAGTTATTTGTTTCGAGTATCTGACTTGCGAAAATTTTGATGGTTTCTCAAACATTCATTAACTTCAAACTCCCATATCTCGCGAACGGATTGACGAACTCGAGAAATTCCTGTTGCATCTGAAAGTAGAAAGTCGCTCGATTACAATGGTGTGTGTACTTTTCCCCTAGGCCATTCCAGTTATTGGTTTCGAGTATCTGACTTGCGAAAATTTTGATGGTTTCTCAAACATTCCTTAACTTCAAACTCCCATATCTCGCGAACGGATTGACGAACTCGAGAAATTCCTGTTGCATCTGGAAGTAGAAACACACCCGATTACAATGGTGTGTGTACTTTTCCCCTAAGCCATACCAGTTATTGGTTTCAAGTATCAGACTTGCGACAATTTTGATGGTTTCTCAACCATTCCTTAACTTCAAACTCCCATATCTCGCGAACGGATTGACGAACTCGAGAAATTCTTGTTGCATCTGAAAGTAGAAACTCGCCCGATTACAACGGAATGTGTATTTATCCCCTAGGCCATTGTAGTTATTGGTTTCGAGTATCAGACTTGCGAAAATTTTGATGGATCCTCAACCATTCCTTAACTTCAAACTCCCATATCTCGCGAACGGATTGACGAACTCGAGAAACTCCTGTTGCATCTGAAAGCAGAAACACGCCCGATTACAACGGTATGTGTATTTTTTCCTTAGGCCATACCAGTTATTGGTTTCGAGTATCAGACTTGCGACAATTTTGATGGTTTCTCAACCATTCCTTAACTTCAAACTCCCATATCTCGCGAACGGATTGACGAACTCGAGAAATTCCTGTTGCATCTGAAAGCAGAAACTCGTCCGATTACAACGGTATGTGTATTTTTGCCCTAGGGCATAGTAGTTATTGGTTTCGAGTATCAGACATGCGAAAATTTTGATGGTTTCTCAACCATTCCTTCACTTCAAACTCCCATATCTCGCGAACGGATTGACGAACTCTAGAAATTCGTGTTGCATCTTAAAGTAGAAACTCGCCCGATTACAACGGTGTGTGTACTTTTCCCCTAGGCCATTGTAGTTATTGGTTTCGAGTATCAGATTTGCGAAAATTTTGATGGATTCTCAACCATTCCTTAACTCAAACTCCCATATCTCGCGAACGGATTGACGAACTCGAGAAACTCCTATTGCATCTGAAAGCAGAAGCTCGCCCGATTACAACGGTATGTGTATTTTTGCCTTAGGCCATAGTAGTTATTGGTTTCGAGTGTCAGACCTGCGAAAATTTTGATTGTTTCTCAACCATTCCTTAACTTCAAACTCCCATATCTCGCGAACGGATTGACGAAGTCGAGAAATTCCTGTTGCATCTGAAAGTAGAAACTCGCCCGATTTCAACGGTATATGTATTTTTCCCCTAGGCCATTGTAGTTATTGGTTTCGAGTATCAGACATGCGAAAATTTTGATGGTTTCTCAACCATTCCTTAACTTCAAACTCCCATATCTCGCGAACGGGTTGACGAACTCTAGAAATTCGTGTTGCATCTTAAAGTAGAAACTCGCCCGATTACAATGGTGTGTGTACTTTTCCGCTAGGCCATTCCAGTTATTGGTGTCGAGAATCAGACTTGCGAAAATTTTGATGGTTTCTCCATCATTCCTTAATTTCAAACTCCCATATCTCGCGAACGGATTGACGAACTCGACAAATTCCTGTTGCATCTGAAAGTAGAAACTCTCCCGATTACAACGGTATGTGTATTTTTCCCCCAGGCCATTGTAGTTGTTGGTTTCGAGTATCAGACTTGCGAAAATTTTGATGGTTTCTCAACCATTCCTTAACTTCAAACTCCCATATCTCGCAAACGGATTGACGAACTCGAGAAATTCCTGTTGCATCTGAAAGTAGAAACACAACCGATTACAATGGCGTGTGCACTTTCCCCTAAGCCATACCAGTTATTGGTTTCGAGTATCCGACTTGCGAAAATTTTGATGGTTTCTCAACCATTCCTTAACTTCAAACTCCCATATCTCGCGAACGGATAGATGAACTCGAGAAATTCCTGTTGCATCTGAAAGTAGAAACTCGCCCGATTACAATGGAGTGTGTACTTTTCCCCCAGGCCATTGTAGTTATTTGTTTCGAGTATCAGACTTGCGAAAATTTTGATGGTTTCTCAACCATTCCTTAACTTCAAACTCCCATATCTCGCGAACGGATTGACGAACTCGAGAAATTCCTGTTGCATCTGAAAGTAGAAACTCGCCCGATTACAATGCTGTGTGTACTTTTCCGCTAGGCCATTCCAGTTATTGGTTTCGAGTATCGGACTTGCGAAAATTTTGATGGATTCTCAACCATTCCTTAACTTCAAACTCCCATATCTCGCAAACGGATTGACGAACTCGAGAAATTCCTGTTGCATCTGAAAGTAGAAACACACCCGATTACAATGGTGTGTGTACTTTTCCCCTAAGCCATACCAGTTATTGGTTTCGAGTATCAGACTTGCGAAAATTTGGATGGTTTCGCAACCATTCCTTAACTTCACACTCCCATATCTCGCGAACGGATTGACGAATTCGACAAATTCCTGTTGCATCTGAAAGTAGAAACTCGCCCGATTACAATGGAGTGTGTACTTTTCCCCTAGGCCATTCCAGTTATTGGTTTCGAGTATCAGACTTGCGAAAATTTTGATGGTTTCTCAACCATTCCTTAACTTCAAACTCCCATATCTCGCGAACGGATTGACGAACTCGAGAAATTCCAGTTGCATCTGAAAGTAGAAACTCTCCCGATTACAACGGTATGTGTATTTTTCCCCCAGGCCATTGTAGTTATTTGTTTCGAGTATCAGACTTGCGAAAATTTTGATGGTTTCTCAACCATTCCTTAACTTCAAACTCCCATATCTCGCAAACGGGTTGACGAGCTAGAGAAATTCCTGTTGCATCTGAAAGTAGATACACACCCGATTACAATGGTGTGTGTACTTTTCCCCTAAGCCATACCAGTTATTTGTTTCGAGTATCTGACTTGCGAAAATTTTGATGGTTTCTCAAACATTCCTTAACTTCAAACTCCCATATCTCGCGAACGGATTGACGAACTCGAGAAATTCCTGTTGCATCTGAAAGTAGAAAGTCGCCCGATTACAATGGTGTGTGTACTTTTCCCCTAGGCCATTCCAGTTATTGGTTTCGAGTATCAGACTCGCGAAAATTTTAATGGTTTCTCAACCATTCCTTAACTTCAAACTCCCATATCTCGCGAACGGATTGACGAACTCGAAAAATTCCTGTTGCATCTGAAAGTAGAAACTCGCCCGATTACAATGGTGTGTATACTTTTCCGCTAGGCCACTCCAGTTATTGGTTTCGAGTATCAGACTTACGAAAATTTTGATGGTTTCTCCATCATTCCTTAATTTCAAACTCCCATATCTCGCGAACGGATTGACGAACTCGACAAATTCCTGTTGCATCTGAAAGTAGAAACTCTCCCGATTACAACGGTATGTGTATTTTTCCCCCAGGCCATTGTAGTTATTGGTTTCGAGCGTCAGACTTACGAAAATTTTGATGGTTTCTCAACCATTCCTTAACTTCAAACTCCCGTATCTCGCGAACGGATTGACGAACTCGAGAAATTCCTGCTGCATCTGAAAGTAGAAACTCGCCCCATTACAATGGTGTGTGTACTTTTCCCCTAGGCCATTCCAGTTATTGGTTTCCAGTATCCGACTTGCGAAAATTTTGATGGTTTCTCAACCATTCCTTAACTTCAAACTCCCATATCTCGCGAACGGATGACGAACTCGAGAAATTCCTGTTGCATCTGAAAGCAGATCTCGCCCGATTACAACGGTATGTGTATTTTTGCCCTAGGCCACAGTATTTATTGGTTTCGAGTATCAGACTTGCGAAAATTTTGATGGTTTCTCAACCATTCCTTAACTTCAAACTCCCATATCTCGCGAACGGATGACGAACTCGAGAAATTCCTGTTGCATCTGAAAGCAGATCTCGCCCGATTACAACGGTATGTGTATTTTTGCCCTAGGCCACAGTATTTATTGGTTTCGAGTATCAGACTTGCGAAAATTTGGATGGTTTTTCAACCATTCCTTAACTTCAAACTCGCATATCTCGCGAACGGATTGACGAACTCGAGAGATTCCTGTTGCATCTAAAAGTAGAAACTCGCCAGATTACAACGGTGTGTGTATTTTTGCCCTAGGCCATTCCAGTTATTGGTTTCGAGTATCAGACTTGCGAAAATTTTGATGGTTTCTCAACCATTCCTTAACTTAAAACTCCCATATCTCGCGAACGGATTGACGAACTCGAGAAATTCCTGTTGCATCTGAAAGTAGAAACTCGCCCGATTACAATGGTGTGTGTACTTTTCCCCTAGGCCATTCCAGTTATTGGTTTCGAGTATCAGACTTGCGAAAATTTTGATGGTTTCTCAACCATTCCTTAACTTAAAACTCCCATATCTCGCGAACGGATTGACGAACTCGAGAAATTCCTGTTGCATCTGAAAGTAGAAACTCGCCCGATTACAATGGTGCGTGTACTTTTCCCCTATGCCATTCCAGTTATTGGTTTCGAGTATCAGACTTGCGAAAATCTTGATGGTTTCTCAACCATTCCTTAACTTCAAACTCCCATATCTCGCGAACGGATTGACGAACTCGAGAAATTCCTGTTGGATCTGAAAGCAGAAACTCGCCCGATTACAACTGTGTGTGTACTTTTCCCCTAAGCCATTCCAGCTATTGGTTTCGAGTATCAGACTTGCGAAAATTTTGATGGTTTCTCAACCATTCCTTAACTTCAAACTCCCATATCTCGCGAACGGATTGACGAACTCGAGAAATTCCTTTTGCATCTGAAAGCAGAAACTCGTCCGATTACAACGGTATGTGTATTTTTGCCCTAGGCCATAGTAGTTGTTGGTTTCGAGTGTCAGACATGCGACAATTTTGATGGTTTCTCAACCATTCCTTAACTTCAAACTCCCATATCTCGCGAACGGATTGACGAACTCTAGAAATTCGTGTTGCATCTTAAAGTAGAAACTCGACCGATTACAACGGTATATGTATTTTTCCCCTAGGCCATTGCAGTTATTGGTTTCGAGTATCAGACTTGTGAAAATTTTGATGGTTTCTCAAACATTCCTTAACTTCAAACTCCCATATCTCGCGAACGGATTGACGAACTCGAGGAATTCCTGTTGCATCTGAAAGCAGAAACTCGTCCGATTACAACGGTATGTGTATTTTTGCCCTAGGCCATAGTAGTTGTTGGTTTCGAGTGTCAGACATGCGACAATTTTGATGGTTTCTCAACCATTCCTTAACTTCAAACTCCCATATCTCGCGAACGGATTGACGAACTCTAGAAATTCGTGTTGCATCTTAAAGTAGAAACTCGCCCGATTACAACGGTATATGTATTTTTCCCCTAGGCCATTGCAGTTATTGGTTTCGAGTATCAGACTTGCGAAAATTTTGATGGATTCTGAACCATTCCTTAACTTCACACTCCCATATCTCGCGAACGGATTGACGAATTCGACAAATTCCTGTTGCATCTGAAAGTAGAAACTCGCCCGATTACAATGGAGTGTGTACTTTTCCCCTAGGCCATTCCAGTTATTGGTTTCGAGTATCAGACTTGCGAAAATTTTGATGGTTTCTCAACCATTCCTTAACTTCAAACTCCCATATCTCGCGAACGGATTGACGAACTCGAGAAATTCCAGTTGCATCTGAAAGTAGAAACTTTCCCGATTACAACGGTATGTGTATTTTTCCCCCAGGCCATTGTAGTTATTTGTTTCGAGTATCAGACTTGCGAAAATTTTGATGGTTTCTCAACCATTCCTTAACTTCAAACTCCCATATCTCGCAAACGGATTGACGAACTAGAGAAATTCCTGTTGCATCTGAAAGTAGATACACACCCGATTACAATGGTGTGTGTACTTTTCCCCTAAGCCATACCAGTTATTTGTTTCGAGTATCTGACTTGCGAAAATTTTGATGGTTTCTCAAACATTCCTTAACTTCAAACTCCCATATCTCGCGAACGGATTGACGAACTCGAGAAATTCCTGTTGCATCTGAAAGTAGAAAGTCGCCCGATTACAATGGTGTGTGTACTTTTCCCCTAGGCCATTCCAGTTATTGGTTTCGAGTATCAGACTCGCGAAAATTTTAATGGTTTCTCAACCATTCCTTAACTTCAAACTCCCATATCTCGCGAACGGATTGACGAACTCGAAAAATTCCTGTTGCATCTGAAAGTAGAAACTCGCCCGATTACAATGGTGTGTGTACTTTTCCGCTAGGCCATTCCAGTTATTGGTTTCGAGTATCAGACTTACGAAAATTTTGATGGTTTCTCCATCATTCCTTAATTTCAAACTCCCATATCTCGCGAACGGATTGACGAACTCGACAAATTCCTGTTGCATCTGAAAGTAGAAACTCTCCCGATTACAACGGTATGTGTATTTTTCCCCCAGGCCATTGTAGTTATTGGTTTCGAGCGTCAGACTTGCGAAAATTTTGATGGTTTCTCAACCATTCCTTAACTTCAAACTCCCATATCTCGCAAACGGATTGACGAACTCGAGAAATTCTTGTTGCATCTGAAAGTAGAAACACAACCGATTACAATGGCGTGTGCACTTTCCCCCTAAGCCATGCCAGTTATTGGTTTCGAGTATCCGACTTGCGAAAATTTTGATGGTTTCTCAACCATTCCTTAACTTCAAACTCCCATATCTCGCAAACGGATTGACGAACTCGAGAAATTCCTGTTGCATCTGAAAGTAGAAACACACCCGATTACAATGGTGTGTGTACTTTTCCCCTAAGCCATACCAGTTATTGCTTTCGAGTATCAGACTTGCGACAATTTTGATGGTTTCTCAACCATTCCTTCACTTCAAACTCCCATATCTCGCGAACAGATTGACGAACTCTAGAAATTCGTATTGCATCTTAAAGTAGAAACTCGCCCGATTACAACGGTATATGTATTTTTCCCCTAGGCCATTGTAGTTATTGGTTTCGAGTATCAGATTTGCGAAAGTTTTGATGGATTCTCAACCATTCCTTAACTTCAAACTCCCATATCTCGCGAACGGATTGACGAACTCGAGAAACTCCTGTTGCATCTGAAAGCAGAAACTCGCCCGATTACAACGGTATGTGTATTTTTGCCTTAGGCCATATGTAGTTATTGGTTTCGAGTATCAGACTTGCGAAAATTTTGATGGTTTCTCAACCATTCCTTAACTTCAAACTCCCATATCTCGCGAACGGATTGACGAACTCGAGAAATTCCAGTTGCATCTTAAAGTAGAAACTCGCCCAATTACAACGGTATATGTATTTTCCCCCTAGGCCATTGTAGTTATTGGTTTCGAGTATCAGATTTGCGAAAATTTTGATGGATTCTCAACCATTCCTTAACTTCAAACTCCCATATCTCGGGAACGGATTGACGAACTCGACAAATTCCTGTTGCATCTGAAAGTAGAAACTCGCCCAATTACAACGGTGTGTGTAGTTTTCCCCTAGGCCATCCCAGTTATTGGTTTCGAGTATCAGACTTGCGAAAATTTTGATGGTTTCTCAACCATTCCTTAACTTCAAACTCCCATATCTCGCGAACGGATTGACGAACTCGAGAAATTCCAGTTGCATCTGAAAGTAGAAACTCTCCCGATTACAACGGTATGTGTATTTTTCCCCCAGGCCATAGTAGTTATTTGTTTCGAGTATCAGACTTGCGAAAATTTTGATGGTTTCTCAACCATTCCTTAACTTCAAACTCCCATATCTCGCAAACGGATTGACGAACTCGAGAAATTCCTGTTGCATCTGAAAGTAGAAACACACCCGATTACAATGGTGTGTGTACATTTCCCCTAAGCCATACCAGTTATTGGTTTCGAGTATCAGACTTGCGACAATTTTGATGGTTTCTCAACCATTCCTTAACTTCAAACTCCCATATCTCGCGAACGGATAGATGAACTCGAGAAATTCCTGTTGCATCTGAAAGTAGAAACTCGCCCGATTACAATGGTGTGTGTACTTTTCCCCTAGGCCATTCCAGTTATTGGTTTCGAGTATCAGACTTGCGAAAATTTTGATGGTTTCTCAACCATTCCTTAACTTCAAACTCCCATATCTCGCGAACGGATTGACGAACTCGAGAAATTCCTGTTGCATCTGAAAGTAGAAACACACCCGATTACAATGGTGTGTGTACTTTTCCCCTAAGCCATACCAGTTATTTGTTTCGCGTATCAGACTTGCGAAAATTTTGATGGTTTCTCAAACATTCCTTAACTTCAAACTCCCATATCTCGCGAACGGATTGACGAACTCGAGAAATTCCTGTTGCATCTGAAAGTAGAAAGTCGCCCGATTACAATGGTGTGTGTACTTTTCCCCTAGGCCATTCCAGTTATTGGTTTCGAGTATCTGACTTGCGAAAATTTTGATGGTTTCTCAAACATTCCTTAACTTCAAACTCCCATATCTCGCGAACGGATTGACGAACTCGAGAAATTCTTGTTGCATCTGAAAGCAGAAACTCGTCCGATTACAACGGTATGTGTATTTTTGCCCTACGGCATAGTAGTTATTGGTTTCGAGTATCAGACATGCGAAAATTTTGATGGTTTCTCAACCATTCCTTCACTTCAAACTCCCATATCTCGCGAACGGATTGACGAACTCTAGAAATTCGTGTTGCATCTTAATGTAGAAACTCGCCCGATTACAACGGTATATGTATTTTCCCCCTAGGCCATTGTAGTTATTGGTTTCGAGTATCAGATTTGCGAAAATTTTGATGGATTCTCAACCATTCCTTAACTTCAAACTCCCATATCTCGGGAACGGATTGACGAACTCGACAAATTCCTGTTGCATGTGAAAGTAGAAACACACCCGATTACAATGGTGTGTGTACTTTTCCCCTAAGCCATACCAGTTATTTGTTTCGCGTATCTGACTTGCGAAAATTTTGATGGTTTCTCAAACATTCCTTAACTTCAAACTCCCATATCTCGCGAACGGATTGACGAACTCGAGAAATTCCTGTTGCATCTGAAAGTAGAAAGTCGCCCGATTACAATGGTGTGTGTACTTTTCCCCTAGGCCATTCCAGTTATTGGTTTCGAGTATCTGACTTGCGAAAATTTTGATGGTTTCTCAAACATTCCTTAACTTCAAACTCCCATATCTCGCGAACGGATTGACGAACTCGAGAAATTCCTGTTGCATCTGAAAGTAGAAACACACCCGATTACAATGGTGTGTGTACTTTTCCCTTAAGCCATACCAGTTATTGGTTTCGAGTATCAGACTTGCGACAATTTTGATGGTTTCTCACCCATTCCTTAACTTCAAACTCCCATATCTCGCGAACGGATTGACGAACTCGAGAAATTCTTGTTGCATCTGAAAGCAGAAACTCGTCCGATTACAACGGTATGTGTATTTTTGCCCTACGGCATAGTAGTTATTGGTTTCGAGTATCAGACATGCGAAAATTTTGATGGTTTCTCAACCATTCCTTCACTTCAAACTCCCATATCTCGCGAACGGATTGACGAACTCTAGAAATTCGTGTTGCATCTTAATGTAGAAACTCGCCCGATTACAACGGTATATGTATTTTCCCCCTAGGCCATTGTAGTTATTGGTTTCGAGTATCAGATTTGCGAAAATTTTGATGGATTCTCAACCATTCCTTAACTTCAAACTCCCATATCTCGGGAACGGATTGACGAACTCGACAAATTCCTGTTGCATCTGAAAGTAGAAACTCGCCCGATTACAATGGTGTGTGTACTTTTCCCCTAGGCCATTCCAGTTATTGGTTTCGAGTATCAGACTCGCGAAAATTTTAATGGTTTCTCAACCATTCCTTAACTTCAAACTCCCATATCTCGCGAACGGATTGACGAACTCGAAAAATTCCTGTTGCATCTGAAAGTAGAAACTCGCCCGATTACAATGGTGTGTGTACTTTTCCGCTAGGCCATTCCAGTTATTGGTTTCGAGAATCAGACTTGCGAAAATTTTGATGGTTTTTCAAGCAATCCTTAACTTCAAACTCCCATATCTCGCGAACGGATTGACGAACTCGAGAAACTCCTGTTGCATCTGAAAGCAGAAACACGCCCGATTACAACGGTATGTGTATTTTTGCCTTAGGCCATATGTAGTTATTGGTTTCGAGTATCAGTCTTGCGAAAATTTTGATGGTTTCTCAACCATTCCTTAACTTCAAACCCCCATATCTCGCGAACGGATTGACGAACTCGAGAAATTCCTGTTGCATCTGAAAGCAGAAACTCGTCCGATTACAACGGTATGTGTATTTTTGCCCTAGGGCATAGTAGTTATTGGTTTCGAGTATCAGACATGCGAAAATTTTGATGGTTTCTCAACCATTCCTTCACTTCAAACTCCCATATCTCGCGAACGGATTGACGAACTCGAGAAATTCCTGTTGCATCTGAAAGTAGAAACACACCCGATTACAATGGTGTGTGTACTTTTCCCTTAAGCCATACCAGTTATTGGTTTCGAGTATCAGACTTGCGACAATTTTGATGGTTTCTCAACCATTCCTTAACTTCAAACTCCCATATCTCGCGAACGGATTGACGAACTCGAGAAATTCTTGTTGCATCTGAAAGCAGAAACTCGTCCGATTACAACGGTATGTGTATTTTTGCCCTACGGCATAGTAGTTATTGGTTTCGAGTATCAGACATGCGAAAATTTTGATGGTTTCTCAACCATTCCTTCACTTCAAACTCCCATATCTCGCGAACGGATTGACGAACTCTAGAAATTCGTGTTGCATCTTAATGTAGAAACTCGCCCGATTACAGCGGTATATGTATTTTCCCCCTAGGCCATTGTAGTTATTGGTTTCGAGTATCAGATTTGCGAAAATTTTGATGGATTCTCAACCATTCCTTAACTTCAAACTCCCATATCTCGGGAACGGATTGACGAACTCGACAAATTCCTGTTGCATCTGAAAGTAGAAACTCGCCCGATTACAATGGTGTGTGTACTTTTCCCCTAGGCCATTCCAGTTATTGGTTTCGAGTATCAGACTCGCGAAAATTTTAATGGTTTCTCAACCATTCCTTAACTTCAAACTCCCATATCTCGCGAACGGATTGACGAACTCGAAAAATTCCTGTTGCATCTGAAAGTAGAAACTCGCCCGATTACAATGGTGTGTGTACTTTTCCGCTAGGCCATTCCAGTTATTGGTTTCGAGAATCAGACTTGCGAAAATTTTGATGGTTTCTCCTTCATTCCTTAACTTCAAACTCCCATATCTCGCGAACGGATTGACGAACTCGACAAATTCCTGTTGCATCTGAAAGTAGAAACTCTCCCGATTACAACGGTATGTGTATTTTTCCCCCAGGCCATTGTAGTTGTTGGTTTCGAGTATCAGACTTGCGAAAATTTTGATGGTTTCTCAACCATTCCTTAACTTCAAACTCCCATATCTCGCAAACGGATTGACGAACTCGAGAAATTCCTGTTGCATCTGAATGTAGAAACACAACCGATTACAATGGCGTGTGCACTTTCCCCTAAGCCATACCAGTTATTGGTTTCGAGTATCAGACTTGCGAAAATTTTGATGGTTTCTCAACCATTCCTTAACTTCAAACTCCCATATCTCGCGAACGGATTGACGAACTCGAGAAATTCCAGTTGCATCTGAAAGTAGAAACTCTCCCGATTACAACGGTATGTGTATTTTTCCCCCAGGCCATTGTAGTTATTTGTTTCGAGTATCAGACTTGCGAAAATTTTGATGGTTTCTCAACCATTCCTTAACTTCAAACTCCCATATCTCGCGAACGGATTGACGAACTCGAGAAATTCCTGTTGCATCTGAAAGTAGAAACTCGCCCGATTACAATGCTGTGTGTGCTTTTCCGCTAGGCCATTCCAGTTATTGGTTTCGAGTATCTGACTTGCGAAAATTTTGATGGCTTCTCAAACATTCCTCAACTTCAAACTCCCATATCTCGCGAACGGATTGACGAACTCGAGAAATTCCTGTTGCATCTGAAAGTAGAAAGTCGCCCGATTACAACGGTGTGTGTACTTTTCCCCTAGGCCATTCCAGTTATTGGTTTCGAGTATCAGACTCGCGAAAATTTTAATGGTTTCTCAACCATTCCTTAACTTCAAACTCCCATATCTCGCGAACGGATTGACGAACTCGAAAAATTCCTGTTGCATCTGAAAGTAGAACCTCGCCCGATTACAATGGTGAGTGTACTTTTCCGCTAGGCCATTCCAGTTATTGGTTTCGAGTATCAGATTTGCGAAAGTTTTGATGGATTCTCAACCATACCTTAACTTCAAACTCCCATATCTAGCGAACGGATTGACGAACTCGAGAAACTCCTGTTGCATCTGAAAGCAGAAACTCGCCCGCTTACAACGGTATGTGTACTTTTCCCTTAAGCCATACCAGTTATTGGTTTCGAGTATCAGACTTGCGACAATTTTGATGGTTTCTCAACCATTCCTTAACTTCAAACTCCCATATCTCGCGAACGGATTGACGAACTCGAGAAATTCTTGTTGCATCTGAAAGCAGAAACTCGTCCGATTACAACGGTATGTGTATTTTTGCCCTACGGCATAGTAGTTATTGGTTTCGAGTATCAGACATGCGAAAATTTTGATGGTTTCTCAACCATTCCTTCACTTCAAACTCCCATATCTCGCGAACGGATTGACGAACTCTAGAAATTCGTGTTGCATCTTAATGTAGAAACTCGCCCGATTACAACGGTATATGTATTTTCCCCCTAGGCCATTGTAGTTATTGGTTTCGAGTATCAGATTTGCGAAAATTTTGATGGATTCTCAACCATTCCTTAACTTCAAACTCCCATATCTCGGGAACGGATTGACGAACTCGACAAATTCCTGTTGCATCTGAAAGTAGAAACTCGCCCGATTACAATGGTGTGTGTACTTTTCCCCTAGGCCATTCCAGTTATTGGTTTCGAGTATCAGACTCGCGAAAATTTTAATGGTTTCTCAACCATTCCTTAACTTCAAACTCCCATATCTCGCGAACGGATTGACGAACTCGAAAAATTCCTGTTGCATCTGAAAGTAGAAACTCGCCCGATTACAATGGTGTGTGTACTTTTCCGCTAGGCCATTCCAGTTATTGGTTTCGAGAATCAGACTTGCGAAAATTTTGATGGTTTCTCCATCATTCCTTAATTTCAAACTCCCATATCTCGCGAACGGATTGACAAACTCGACAAATTCCTGTTGCATCTGAAAGTAGAAACTCTCCCGATTACAACGGTATGTGTATTTTTGCCCTAGGGCATAGTAGTTATTGGTTTCGAGTATCAGACATGCGAAAATTTTGATGGTTTCTCAACCATTCCTTCACTTCAAACTCCCATATCTCGCGAAAGGATTGACGAACTCTAGAAATTCGTGTTGCATCTTAAAGTAGAAACTCGCCCGATTACAACGGTATATGTATTTTCCCCCTAGGCCATTGTAGTTATTGGTTTCGTGTATCAGATTTGCGAAAATTTTGATGGATTCTCAACCATTCCTTCACTTCAAACTCCCATATCTCGCGAACGGATTGACGAACTCTAGAAATTCGTGTTGCATCTTAATGTAGAAACTCGCCCGATTACAGCGGTATATGTATTTTCCCCCTAGGCCATTGTAGTTATTGGTTTCGAGTATCAGATTTGCGAAAATTTTGATGGATTCTCAACCATTCCTTAACTTCAAACTCCCATATCTCGGGAACGGATTGACGAACTCGACAAATTCCTGTTGCATCTGAAAGTAGAAACTCGCCCGATTACAATGGTGTGTGTACTTTTCCCCTAGGCCATTCCAGTTATTGGTTTCGAGTATCAGACTCGCGAAAATTTTAATGGTTTCTCAACCATTCCTTAACTTCAAACTCCCATATCTCGCGAACGGATTGACGAACTCGAAAAATTCCTGTTGCATCTGAAAGTAGAAACTCGCCCGATTACAATGGTGTGTGTACTTTTCCGCTAGGCCATTCCAGTTATTGGTTTCGAGAATCAGACTTGCGAAAATTTTGATGGTTTCTCCTTCATTCCTTAATTTCAAACTCCCATATCTCGCGAACGGATTGACGAACTCGACAAATTCCTGTTGCATCTGAAAGTAGAAACTCTCCCGATTACAACGGTATGTGTATTTTTCCCCCAGGCCATTGTAGTTGTTGGTTTCGAGTATCAGACTTGCGAAAATTTTGATGGTTTCTCAACCATTCCTTAACTTCAAACTCCCATATCTCGCAAACGGATTGACGAACTCGAGAAATTCCTGTTGCATCTGAATGTAGAAACACAACCGATTACAATGGCGTGTGCACTTTCCCCTAAGCCATACCAGTTATTGGTTTCGAGTATCAGACTTGCGAAAATTTTGATGGTTTCTCAACCATTCCTTAACTTCAAACTCCCATATCTCGCGAACGGATTGACGAACTCGAGAAATTCCAGTTGCATCTGAAAGTAGAAACTCTCCCGATTACAACGGTATGTGTATTTTTCCCCCAGGCCATTGTAGTTATTTGTTTCGAGTATCAGACTTGCGAAAATTTTGATGGTTTCTCAACCATTCCTTAACTTCAAACTCCCATATCTCGCGAACGGATCGACGAACTCGAGAAATTCCTGTTGCATCTGAAAGTAGAAACTCGCCCGATTACAATGCTGTGTGTGCTTTTCCGCTAGGCCATTCCAGTTATTGGTTTCGAGTATCTGACTTGCGAAAATTTTGATGGTTTCTCAAACATTCCTCAACTTCAAACTCCCATATCTCGCGAACGGATTGACGAACTCGAGAAATTCCTGTTGCATCTGAAAGTAGAAAGTCGCCCGATTACAATGGTGTGTGTACTTTTCCCCTAGGCCATTCCAGTTATTGGTTTCGAGTATCAGACTCGCGAAAATTTTAATGGTTTCTCAACCATTCCTTAACTTCAAACTCCCATATCTCGCGAACGGATTGACGAACTCGAAAAATTCCTGTTGCATCTGAAAGTAGAACCTCGCCCGATTACAATGGTGTGTGTACTTTTCCGCTAGGCCATTCCAGTTATTGGTTTCGAGTATCAGATTTGCGAAAGTTTTGATGGATTCTCAACCATACCTTAACTTCAAACTCCCATATCTCGCGAACGGATTGACGAACTCGAGAAACTCCTGTTGCATCTGAAAGCAGAAACTCGCCCGATTACAACGGTATGTGTATTTTTGCCTTAGGCCATATGTAGTTATTGGTTTCGAGTATCAGACTTGCGAAAATTTTGATGGTTTCTCAACCATTCCTTAACTTCAAACCCCCATATCTCGCGAACGGATTGACGAACTCGAGAAATTCCTGTTGCATCTGAAAGCAGAAACTCGTCCGATTACAACGGTATGTGTATTTTTGCCCTAGGGCATAGTAGTTATTGGTTTCGAGTATCAGACATGCGAAAATTTTGATGGTTTCTCAACCATTCCTTCACTTCAAACTCCCATATCTCGCGAAAGGATTGACGAACTCTAGAAATTCGTGTTGCATCTTAAAGTAGAAACTCGCCCGATTACAACGGTATATGTATTTCCCCCCTAGGCCATTGTAGTTATTGGTTTCGAGTATCAGATTTGCGAAAATTTTGATGGATTCTCAACCATTCCTTAACTTCAAACACCCATATCTCGCAAACGGATGGACGAACTCGGGAAAATCCTGTTGCATCTGAAAGTAGAGACACACCCGATTACAATGGTGTGTGTACTTTTCCCCTAAGCCATACCAGTTATTTGTTTCGAGTATCTGACTTGCGAAAATTTTGATGGTTTTTCAAGCAATCCTTAACTTCAAACTCCCATATCTCGCGAACGGATTGACGAACTCGAGAAACTCCTGTTGCATCTGAAAGCAGAAACACGCCCGATTACAACGATATGTGTATTTTTGCCTTAGGCCATATGTAGTTATTGGTTTCGAGTACCAGTCTTGCGAAAATTTTGATGGTTTCTCAACCATTCCTTAACTTCAAACCCCCATATCTCGCGAACGGATTGACGAACTCGAGAAATTCCTGTTGCATCTGAAAGCAGAAACTCGTCCGATTACAACGGTATGTGTATTTTTGCCCTAGGGCATAGTAGTTATTGGTTTCGAGTATCAGACATGCGAAAATTTTGATGGTTTCTCAACCATTCCTTCACTTCAAACTCCCATATCTCGCGAACGGATTGACGAACTCGAGAAATTCCAGTTGCATCTGAAAGTAGAAACTCTCCCGATTACAACGGTATGTGTATTTTTCCCCCAGGCCATTGTAGTTATTTGTTTCGAGTATCTGACTTGCGAAAATTTTTAATGGTTTCTCAACCATTCCTTAACTTCAAACACCCATATCTCGCAAACGGATGGACGAACTCGAGAAAATCCTGTTGCATCTGAAAGTAGAGACACACCCGATTACAATGGTGTGTGTACTTTTCCCCTAAGCCATACCAGTTATTTGTTTCGAGTATCTGACTTGCGAAAATTTTGATGGTTTTTCAAGCAATCCTTAACTTCAAACTCCCATATCTCGCGAACGGATTGACGAACTCGAGAAATTCCTGTTGCATCTGAAAGTAGAAAGTCGCCCGATTACAATGGTGTGTGTACTTTTCCCCTAGGCCATTCCAGTTATTGGTTTCGAGTATCAGACTCGCGAAAATTTTAATGGTTTCTCAACCATTCCTTAACTTCAAACTCCCATATCTCGCGAACGGATTGACGAACTCAAAAAGTTCCTGTTGCATTTGAAAGTAGAAACTCGCCCGATTACAATGGTGTGTGTACTTTTCCCCTAGGCCATTCCAGTTATTGGTTTCGAGTATCAGACTTGCGAAAATTTTGATGGTTTCTCAACCATTCCTTAACTTCAAACTCCCATATCTCGCGAACGGATTGACGAACTCGAGAAATTCCAGTTGCATCTGAAAGTAGAAACTCGTCCGATTACAACGGTATGTGTATTTTTGCCCTAGGGCATAGTAGTTATTGGTTTCGAGTATCAGACATGCGAAAATTTTGATGGTTTCTCAACCATTCCTTAACTTCAAACTCCCATATCTCGCGAACGGATTGACGAACTCGAGAAGTTCCTGTTGCATCTGAAAGTAGAAACTCTCCCGATTACAACGGTATGTGTATTTTTCCCCCAGGCCATTGTAGTTATTGGTTTCGAGTATCAGACTTGCGAAAATTTTGATGGTTTCTCAACCATTCTTTAACATCAAACTCCCATATCTCGCAAACGGATTGACGAACTCGAGAAATTCCTGTTGCATCTGAAAGTAGAAACACAACCGATTACAATGGCGTGTGCACTTTCCCCCTAAGCCATACCAGTTATTGGTTTCGAGTATCCGACTTGCGAAAATTTTGATGGTTTCTCAACCATTCCTTAACTTCAAACTCCCATATCTCGCAAACGGATTGACGAACTCGAGAAATTCCTGTTGCATCTGAAAGTAGAAACACACCCGATTACAATGGTGTGTGTACATTTCCCCTAAGCCATACCAGTTATTGGTTTCCGAGTATCAGACTTGCGACAATTTTGATGGTTTCTCAACCATTCCTTAACTTCAAACTCCCATATCTCGCAAACGGATTGACGAACTCGAGAAATTCCTGTTGCATCTGAAAGTAGAAACACACCCGATTACAATGGTGTGTGTACTTTGCCCCTAAGCCATACCAGTTATTGGTTTCGAGTATCAGACTTGCGACAATTTTGATGGTTTCTCAACCATTCCTTAACTTCAAACTCCCATATCTCGCGAACGGATTGACGAACTCGAGAAACTCCTGTTGCATCTGAAAGCAGAAACACGCCCGATTACAACGGTATGTGTATTTTTGCCTTAGGCCATATGTAGTTATTGGTTTCGAGTATCAGTCTTGCGAAAATTTTGATGGTTTCTCAACCATTCCTTAACTTCAAACCCCCATATCTCGCGAACGGATTGACGAACTCGAGAAATTCCTGTTGCATCTGAAAGCAGAAACTCGTCCGATTACAACGGTATGTGTATTTTTGCCCTAGGGCATAGTAGTTATTGGTTTCGAGTATCAGACATGCGAAAATTTTGATGGTTTCTCAACCATTCCTTCACTTCAAACTCCCATATCTCGCGAACGGATTGACGAACTCTAGAAATTCGTGTTGCATCTGAAAGTAGAAACTCGCCCGATTACAATGGTGTGTGTACTTTTCCGCTAGGCCATTCCAGTTATTGGTTTCGAGAATCAGACTTGCGAAAATTTTGATGGTTTCTCCATCATTCCTTAATTTCAAACTCCCATATCTCGCGAACGGATTGACGAACTCGACAAATTCCTGTTGCATCTGAAAGTAGAAACTCTCCCGATTACAACGGTATGTGTATTTTTCCCCCAGGCCATTGTAGTTGTTGGTTTCGAGTATCAGACTTGCGAAAATTTTGATGGTTTCTCAACCATTCCTTAACTTCAAACTCCCATATCTCGCAAACGGATTGACGAACTCGAGAAATTCCTGTTGCATCTGAAAGTAGAAACACAACCGATTACAATGGCGTGTGCACTTTCCCCTAAGCCATACCAGTTATTGGTTTCGAGTATCCGACTTGCGAAAATTTTGATGGTTTCTCAACCATTCCTTAACTTCAAACTCCCATATCTCGCGAACGGATAGATGAACTCGAGAAATTCCTGTTGCATCTGAAAGTAGAAACTCGCCCGATTACAATGGAGTGTGTACTTTTCCCCTAGGCCATTCCAGTTATTGGTTTCGAGTATCAGACTTGCGAAAATTTTGATGGTTTCTCAACCATTCCTTAACTTCAAACTCCCATATCTCGCGAACGGATTGACGAACTCGAGAAATTCCAGTTGCATCTGAAAGTAGAAACTCTCCCGATTACAACGGTATGTGTATTTTTCCCCCAGGCCATTGTAGTTATTTGTTTCGAGTATCAGACTTGCGAAAATTTTGATGGTTTCTCAACCATTCCTTAACTTCAAACTCCCATATCTCGCGAACGGATTGACGAACTCGAGAAATTCCTGTTGCATCTGAAAGTAGAAACTCGCCCGATTACAATGCTGTGTGTACTTTTCCGCTAGGCCATTCCAGTTATTGGTTTCGAGTATCGGACTTGCGAAAATTTTGATGGTTTCTCAATCATTCCTTAATTTCAAACTCCCATATCTCGCGAACGGATTGACGAACTCGAGAAATTCCTGTTGCATCTGAAAGTAGAAACTCTCCCGATTACAACGGTATGTGTATTTTTCCCCCAGGCCATTGTAGTTATTGGTTTCGAGTATCAGACTTGCGAAAATTTTGATGGTTTCTCAACCATTCCTTAACTTCAAACTCCCATATCTCGCAAACGGATTGACGAACTCGAGAAGTTCCTGTTGCATCTGAAAGTAGAAACACAACCGATTACAATGGCGTGTGCACTTTCCCCCTAAGCCATACCAGTTATTGGTTTCGAGTATCCGACTTGCGAAAATTTTGATGGTTTCTCAACCATTCCTTAACTTCAAACTCCCATATCTCGCGAACGGATAGAAGAACTCGAGAAATTCCTGTTGCATCTGAAAGTAGAAACTCGCCCGATTACAATGGTGTGTGTACTTTTCCCCTAGGCCATTCCAGTTATTGGTTTCGAGTATCAGACTTGCGAAAATTTTGATGGTTTCTCAACCATTCCTTAACTTCAAACTCCCATATCTCGCGAACGGATTGACGAACTCGAGAAATTCCTGTTGCATCTGAAAGTAGAAACACACCCGATTACAATGGTGTGTGTACTTTTCCCCTAAGCCATACCAGTTATTTGTTTCGAGTATCTGACTTGCGAAAATTTTGATGGTTTTTCAAGCAATCCTTAACTTCAAACTCCCATATCTCGCGAACGGATTGACGAACTCGAGAAATTCCTGTTGCATCTGAAAGTAGAAAGTCGCCCGATTACAATGGTGTGTGTACTTTCCCCCTAGGCCATTCCAGTTATTGGTTTCGAGTATCAGACTCGCGAAAATTTTAATGGTTTCTCAACCATTCCTTAACTTCAAACTCCCATATCTCGTGAACGGATTGACGAACTCAAAAAGTTCCTGTTGCATTTGAAAGTAGAAACTCGCCCGATTACAATGGTGTGTGTACTTTTCCCCTAGGCCATTCCAGTTATTGGTTTCGAGTATCAGACTTGCGAAAATTTTGATGGTTTCTCAACCATTCCTCAACTTAAAACTCCCATATCTCGCCAACGGATTGACGAACTCGAGAAATTCCTGTTGCATCTGAAAGTAGAAACTCTCCCGATTACAACGGTATGTGTATTTTTCCCCCAGGCCATTGTAGTTATTGGTTTCGAGTATCAGACTTGCGAAAATTTTGATGGTTTCTCAACCATTCCTTAACATCAAACTCCCATATCTCGCAAACGGATTGACGAACTCGAGAAATTCCTGTTGCATCTGAAAGTAGAAACACAACCGATTACAATGGCGTGTGCACTTTCCCCCTAAGCCATACCAGTTATTGGTTTCGAGTATCCGACTTGCGAAAATTTTGATGGTTTCTCAACCATTCCTTAACTTCAAACTCCCATATCTCGCAAACGGATTGACGAACTCGAGAAATTCCTGTTGCATCTGAAAGTAGAAACACACCCGATTACAACGGTGTGTGTACATTTCCCCTAAGCCATACCAGTTATTGGTTTCGAGTATCAGACTTGCGACAATTTTGATGGTTTCTCAACCATTCCTTAACTTCAAACTCCCATATCTCGCAAACGGATTGACGAACTCGAGAAATTCCTGTTGCATCTGAAAGTAGAAACACACCCGATTACAATGGTGTGTGTACTTTGCCCCTAAGCCATACCAGTTATTGGTTTCGAGTATCAGACTTGCGACAATTTTGATGGTTTCTCAACCATTCCTTAACTTCAAACTCCCATATCTCGCGAACGGATTGACGAACTCGAGAAACTCCTGTTGCATCTGAAAGCAGAAACACGCCCGATTACAACGGTATGTGTATTTTTGCCTTAGGCCATATGTAGTTATTGGTTTCGAGTATCAGTCTTGCGAAAATTTTGATGGTTTCTCAACCATTCCTTAACTTCAAACCCCCATATCTCGCGAACGGATTGACGAACTCGAGAAATTCCTGTTGCATCTGAAAGCAGAAACTCGTCCGATTACAACGGTATGTGCATTTTTGCCCTAGGGCATAGTAGTTATTTGTTTCGAGTATCAGACATGCGAAAATTTTGATGGTTTCTCAACCATTCCTTCACTTCAAACTCCCATATCTCGCGAACGGATTGACGAACTCTAGAAATTCGTGTTGCATCTGAAAGTAGAAACTCGCCCGATTACAATGGTGTGTGTACTTTTCCGCTAGGCCATTCCAGTTATTGGTTTCGAGAATCAGACTTGCGAAAATTTTGATGGTTTCTCCATCATTCCTTAATTTCAAACTCCCATATCTCGCGAACGGATTGACGAACTCGACAAATTCCTGTTGCATCTGAAAGTAGAAACTCTCCCGATTACAACGGTATGTGTATTTTTCCCCCAGGCCATTGTAGTTGTTGGTTTCGAGTATCAGACTTGCGAAAATTTTGATGGTTTCTCAACCATTCCTTAACTTCAAACTCCCATATCTCGCAAACGGATTGACGAACTCGAGAAGTTCCTGTTGCATCTGAAAGTAGAAACACAACCGATTACAATGGCGTGTGCACTTTCCCCCTAAGCCATACCAGTTATTGGTTTCGAGTATCCGACTTGCGAAAATTTTGATGGTTTCTCAACCATTCCTTAACTTCAAACTCCCATATCTCGCGAACGGATAGAAGAACTCGAGAAATTCCTGTTGCATCTGAAAGTAGAAACTCGCCCGATTACAATGGTGTGTGTACTTTTCCCCTAGGCCATTCCAGTTATTGGTTTCGAGTATCAGACTTGCGAAAATTTTGATGGTTTCTCAACCATTCCTTAACTTCAAACTCCCATATCTCGCGAACGGATTGACGAACTCGAGAAATTCCTGTTGCATCTGAAAGTAGAAACACACCCGATTACAATGGTGTGTGTACTTTTCCCCTAAGCCATACCAGTTATTTGTTTCGAGTATCTGACTTGCGAAAATTTTGATGGTTTTTCAAGCAATCCTTAACTTCAAACTCCCATATCTCGCGAACGGATTGACGAACTCGAGAAATTCCTGTTGCATCTGAAAGTAGAAAGTCGCCCGATTACAATGGTGTGTGTACTTTCCCCCTAGGCCATTCCAGTTATTGGTTTCGAGTATCAGACTCGCGAAAATTTTAATGGTTTCTCAACCATTCCTTAACTTCAAACTCCCATATCTCGTGAACGGATTGACGAACTCAAAAAGTTCCTGTTGCATTTGAAAGTAGAAACTCGCCCGATTACAATGGTGTGTGTACTTTTCCCCTAGGCCATTCCAGTTATTGGTTTCGAGTATCAGACTTGCGAAAATTTTGATGGTTTCTCAACCATTCCTTAACTTCAAACTCCCATATCTCGCCAACGGATTGACGAACTCGAGAAATTCCTGTTGCATCTGAAAGTAGAAACTCTCCCGATTACAACGGTATGTGTATTTTTCCCCCAGGCCATTGTAGTTATTGGTTTCGAGTATCAGACTTGCGAAAATTTTGATGGTTTCTCAACCATTCCTTAACATCAAACTCCCATATCTCGCAAACGGATTGACGAACTCGAGAAATTCCTGTTGCATCTGAAAGTAGAAACACAACCGATTACAATGGCGTGTGCACTTTCCCCCTAAGCCATACCAGTTATTGGTTTCGAGTATCCGACTTGCGAAAATTTTGATGGTTTCTCAACCATTCCTTAACTTCAAACTCCCATATCTCGCAAACGGATTGACGAACTCGAGAAATTCCTGTTGCATCTGAAAGTAGAAACACACCCGATTACAACGGTGTGTGTACATTTCCCCTAAGCCATACCAGTTATTGGTTTCGAGTATCAGACTTGCGACAATTTTGATGGTTTCTCAACCATTCCTTAACTTCAAACTCCCATATTTCGCAAACGGATTGACGAACTCGAGAAATTCCTGTTGCATCTGAAAGTAGAAACACACCCGATTACAATGGTGTGTGTACTTTGCCCCTAAGCCATACCAGTTATTGGTTTCGAGTATCAGACTTGCGACAATTTTGATGGTTTCTCAACCATTCCTTAACTTCAAACTCCCATATCTCGCGAACGGATTGACGAACTCGAGAAACTCCTGTTGCATCTGAAAGCAGAAACACGCCCGATTACAACGGTATGTGTATTTTTGCCTTAGGCCATATGTAGTTATTGGTTTCGAGTATCAGTCTTGCGAAAATTTTGATGGTTTCTCAACCATTCCTTAACTTCAAACCCCCATATCTCGCGAACGGATTGACGAACTCGAGAAATTCCTGTTGCATCTGAAAGCAGAAACTCGTCCGATTACAACGGTATGTGCATTTTTGCCCTAGGGCATAGTAGTTATTTGTTTCGAGTATCAGACATGCGAAAATTTTGATTGTTTCTCAACCATTCCTTCACTTCAAACTCCCATATCTCGCGAACGGATTGACGAACTCTAGAAATTCGTGTTGCATCTGAAAGTAGAAACTCGCCCGATTACAATGGTGTGTGTACTTTTCCGCTAGGCCATTCCAGTTATTGGTTTCGAGAATCAGACTTGCGAAAATTTTGATGGTTTCTCCATCATTCCTTAACTTCAAACTCCCATATCTCGCGAACGGATTGACGAACTCGAGAAATTCCTGTTGCATCTGAAAGTAGAAACACACCCGATTACAATGCTGTGTGTACTTTTCCGCTAGGCCATTCCAGTTATTGGTTTCGAGTATCGGACTTGCGAAAATTTTGATGGTTTCTCAATCATTCCTTAATTTCAAACTCCCATATCTCGCGAACGGATTGACGAACTCGAGAAATTCCTGTTGCATCTGAAAGTAGAAACTCTCCCGATTACAACGGTATGTGTATTTTTCCCCCAGGCCATTGTAGTTATTGGTTTCGAGTATCAGACTTGCGAAAATTTTGATGGTTTCTCAACCATTCCTTAACTTCAAACTCCCATATCTCGCAAACGGATTGACGAACTCGAGAAGTTCCTGTTGCATCTGAAAGTAGAAACACAACCGATTACAATGGCGTGTGCACTTTCCCCCTAAGCCATACCAGTTATTGGTTTCGAGTATTCGACTTGCGAAAATTTTGATGGATTCTCAACCATTCCTTAACTTCAAACTCCCATATCTCGCGAACGGATAGATGAACTCGAGAAATTCCTGTTGCATCTGAAAGTAGAAACTCGCCCGATTACAATGGTGTGTGTACTTTTCCCCTAGGCCATTCCAGTTATTGGTTTCGAGTATCAGACTTGCGAAAATTTTGATGGTTTCTCAACCATTCCTTAACTTCAAACTCCCATATCTCGCGAACGGATTGACGAACTCGAGAAATTCCTGTTGCATCTGAAAGTAGAAACACACCCGATTACAATGGTGTGTGTACTTTTCCCCTAAGCCATACCAGTTATTTGTTTCGAGTATCTGACTTGCGAAAATTTTGATGGTTTCTCAAACATTCCTTAACTTCAAACTCCCATATCTCGCGAACGGATTGACGAACTCGAGAAATTCCTGTTGCATCTGAAAGTAGAAAGTCGCCCGATTACAATGGTGTGTGTACTTTTCCCCTAGGCCATTCCAGTTATTGGTTTCGAGTATCTGACTTGCGAAAATTTTGATGGTTTCTCAAACATTCCTTAACTTCAAACTCCCATATCTCGCGAACGGATTGACGAACTCGAGAAATTCCTGTTGCATCTGAAAGTAGAAACACACCCGATTACAATGGTGTGTGTACTTTTCCCTTAAGCCATACCAGTTATTGGTTTCGAGTATCAGACTTGCGACAATTTTGATGGTTTCTCAACCATTCCTTAACTTCAAACTCCCATATCTCGCGAACGGATTGACGAACTCGAGAAATTCCTGTTGCATCTGAAAGTAGAAACTCGCCCGATTACAATGCTGTGTGTACTTTTCCGCTAGGCCATTCCAGTTATTGGTTTCGAGTATCGGACTTGCGAAAATTTTGATGGTTTCTCAATCATTCCTTAATTTCAAACTCCCATATCTCGCGAACGGATTGACGAACTCGAGAAATTCCTGTTGCATCTGAAAGTAGAAACTCTCCCGATTACAACGGTATGTGTATTTTTCCCCCAGGCCATTGTAGTTATTGGTTTCGAGTATCAGACTTACGAAAATTTTGATGGTTTCTCAACCATTCCTTAACTTCAAACTCCCATATCTCGCAAACGGATTGACGAACTCCAGAAGTTCCTGTTGCATCTGAAAGTAGAAACACAACCGATTACAATGGCGTGTGCACCTTCCCCCTAAGCCATACCAGTTATTGGTTTCGAGTATTCGACTTGCGAAAATTTTGATGGATTCTCAACCATTCCTTAACTTCAAACTCCCATATCTCGCGAACGGATAGATGAACTCGAGAAATTCCTGTTGCATCTGAAAGTAGAAACTCGCCCGATTACAATGGTGTGTGTACTTTTCCCCTAGGCCATTCCAGTTATTGGTTTCGAGTATCGGACTTGCGAAAGTTTTGATGGTTTCTCAATCATTCCTTAATTTCAAACTCCCATATCTCGCGAACGGATTGACGAACTCGAGAAATTCCTGTTGCATCTGAAAGTAGAAACACACCCGATTACAATGGTGTGTGTACTTTTCCCTTAAGCCATACCAGTTATTTGTTTCGAGTATCTGACTTGCGAAAATTTTGATGGTTTCTCAAACATTCCTTAACTTCAAACTCCCATATCTCGCGAACGGATTGACGAACTCGAGAAATTCCTGTTGCATCTGAAAGTAGAAAGTCGCCCGATTACAATGGTGTGTGTACTTTTCCCCTAGGCCATTCCAGTTATTGGTTTCGAGTATCTGACTTGCGAAAATTTTGATGGTTTCTCAAACATTCCTTAACTTCAAACTCCCATATCTCGCGAACGGATTGACGAACTCGAGAAATTCCTGTTGCATCTGAAAGTAGAAACACAACCGATTACAATGGCGTGTGCACTTTCCCCTAAGCCATACCAGTTATTGGTTTCGAGTATGCGACTTGCGAAAATTTTGATGGTTTCTCAACCATTCCTTAACTTCAAACTCCCATATCTCGCGAACGGATAGATGAACTCGAGAAATTCCTGTTGCATCTGAAAGTAGAAACTCGCCCGATTACAATGGAGTGTGTACTTTTCCCCTAGGCCATTCCGGTTATTGGTTTCGAGTATCAGACTTGCGAAAATTTTGATGGTTTCTCAACCATTCCTTAACTTCAAACTCCCATATCTCGCGAACGGATTGACGAACTCGAGAAATTCCAGTTGCATCTGAAAGTAGAAACTCTCCCGATTACAACGGTATGTGTATTTTTCCCCCAGGCCATTGTAGTTATTTGTTTCGAGTATCAGACTTGCGAAAATTTTGATGGTTTCTCAACCATTCCTTAACTTCAAACTCCCATATCTCGCGAACGGATTGACGAACTCGAGAAATTCCTGTTGCATCTGAAAGTAGAAACACAACCGATTACAATGGCGTGAGCACTTTCCCCTAAGCCATACCAGTTATTGGTTTCGAGTATGCGACTTGCGAAAATTTTGATGGTTTCTCAACCATTCCTTAAATTCAAACTCCCATATCTCGCGAACGGATAGATGAACTCGAGAAATTCCTGTTGCATCTGAAAGCAGAAACACGCCCGATTACAACGGTATGTGTATTTTTTCCTTAGGCCATTGTAGTTATTGGTTTCGAGTATCAGACTTGCGAAAATTTTGATGGTTTCTCAACCATTCCTTAACTTCAAACTCCCATATCTCGCAAACGGATTGACGAACTCGAGAAGTTCCTGTTGCATCTGAAAGTAGAAACACAACCGATTACAATGGCGTGTGCACTTTCCCCCTAAGCCATACCAGTTATTGGTTTCGAGTATTCGACTTGCGAAAATTTTGATGGATTCTCAACCATTCCTTAACTTCAAACTCCTATATCTCGCGAACGGATAGATGAACTCGAGAAATTCCTGTTGCATCTGAAAGTAGAAACTCGCCCGATTACAATGGTGTGTGTACTTTTCCCCTAGGCCATTCCAGTTATTGGTTTCGAGTATCAGACTTGCGAAAATTTTGATGGTTTCTCAACCATTCCTTAACTTCAAACTCCCATATCTCGCGAACGGATTGACGAACTCGAGAAATTCCTGTTGCATCTGAAAGTAGAAACACACCCGATTACAATGGTGTGTGTACTTTTCCCCTAAGCCATACCAGTTATTTGTTTCGAGTATCTGACTTGCGAAAATTTTGATGGTTTCTCAAACATTCCTTAACTTCAAACTCCCATATCTCGCGAACGGATTGACGAACTCGAGAAATTCCTGTTGCATCTGAAAGTAGAAAGTCGCCCGATTACAATGGTGTGTGTACTTTTCCCCTAGGCCATTCCAGTTATTGGTTTCGAGTATCTGACTTGCGAAAATTTTGATGGTTTCTCAAACATTCCTTAACTTCAAACTCCCATATCTCGCGAACGGATTGACGAACTCGAGAAATTCCTGTTGCATCTGAAAGTAGAAACACACCCGATTACAATGGTGTGTGTACTTTTCCCTTAAGCCATACCAGTTATTGGTTTCGAGTATCAGACTTGCGACAATTTTGATGGTTTCTCAACCATTCCTTAACTTCAAACTCCCATATCTCGCGAACGGATTGACGAACTCGAGAAATTCCTGTTGCATCTGAAAGTAGAAACTCGCCCGATTACAATGCTGTGTGTACTTTTCCGCTAGGCCATTCCAGTTATTGGTTTCGAGTATCGGACTTGCGAAAATTTTGATGGTTTCTCAATCATTCCTTAATTTCAAACTCCCATATCTCGCGAACGGATTGACGAACTCGAGAAATTCCTGTTGCATCTGAAAGTAGAAACTCTCCCGATTACAACGGTATGTGTATTTTTCCCCCAGGCCATTGTAGTTATTGGTTTCGAGTATCAGACTTGCGAAAATTTTGATGGTTTCTCAACCATTCCTTAACTTCAAACTCCCATATCTCGCAAACGGATTGACGAACTCCAGAAGTTCCTGTTGCATCTGAAAGTAGAAACACAACCGATTACAATGGCGTGTGCACCTTCCCCCTAAGCCATACCAGTTATTGGTTTCGAGTATTCGACTTGCGAAAATTTTGATGGATTCTCAACCATTCCTTAACTTCAAACTCCCATATCTCGCGAACGGATAGATGAACTCGAGAAATTCCTGTTGCATCTGAAAGTAGAAACTCGCCCGATTACAATGGTGTGTGTACTTTTCCCCTAGGCCATTCCAGTTATTGGTTTCGAGTATCGGACTTGCGAAAATTTTGATGGTTTCTCAATCATTCCTTAATTTCAAACTCCCATATCTCGCGAACGGATTGACGAACTCGAGAAATTCCTGTTGCATCTGAAAGTAGAAACACACCCGATTACAATGGTGTGTGTACTTTTCCCTTAAGCCATACCAGTTATTTGTTTCGAGTATCTGACTTGCGAAAATTTTGATGGTTTCTCAAACATTCCTTAACTTCAAACTCCCATATCTCGCGAACGGATTGACGAACTCGAGAAATTCCTGTTGCATCTGAAAGTAGAAAGTCGCCCGATTACAATGGTGTGTGTACTTTTCCCCTAGGCCATTCCAGTTATTGGTTTCGAGTATCTGACTTGCGAAAATTTTGATGGTTTCTCAAACATTCCTTAACTTCAAACTCCCATATCTCGCGAACGGATTGACGAACTCGAGAAATTCCTGTTGCATCTGAAAGTAGAAACACAACCGATTACAATGGCGTGTGCACTTTCCCCTAAGCCATACCAGTTATTGGTTTCGAGTATGCGACTTGCGAAAATTTTGATGGTTTCTCAACCATTCCTTAACTTCAAACTCCCATATCTCGCGAACGGATAGATGAACTCGAGAAATTCCTGTTGCATCTGAAAGTAGAAACTCGCCCGATTACAATGGAGTGTGTACTTTTCCCCTAGGCCATTCCGGTTATTGGTTTCGAGTATCAGACTTGCGAAAATTTTGATGGTTTCTCAACCATTCCTTAACTTCAAACTCCCATATCTCGCGAACGGATTGACGAACTCGAGAAATTCCAGTTGCATCTGAAAGTAGAAACTCTCCCGATTACAACGGTATGTGTATTTTTCCCCCAGGCCATTGTAGTTATTTGTTTCGAGTATCAGACTTGCGAAAATTTTGATGGTTTCTCAACCATTCCTTAACTTCAAACTCCCATATCTCGCGAACGGATTGACGAACTCGAGAAATTCCTGTTGCATCTGAAAGTAGAAACACAACCGATTACAATGGCGTGTGCACTTTCCCCTAAGCCATACCAGTTATTGGTTTCGAGTATGCGACTTGCGAAAATTTTGATGGTTTCTCAACCATTCCTTAACTTCAAACTCCCATATCTCGCGAACGGATAGATGAACTCGAGAAATTCCTGTTGCATCTGAAAGCAGAAACACGCCCGATTACAACGGTATGTGTATTTTTTCCTTAGGCCATATGTAGTTATTGGTTTCGAGTATCAGTCTTGAGAAAATTTTTATGGTTTCTCAACCATTCCTTAACTTCAAACCCCCATATCTCGCGAACGGATTGACGAACTCGAGAAATTCCTGTTGCATCTGAAAGCAGAAACTCGTCCGATTACAACGGTATGTGTATTTTTGCCCTAGGCCATAGTAGTTATTGGTTTCGAGTATCAGATTTGCGAAAATTTTGATGGATTCTCAACCATTCCTTAACTTCAAACTCCCATATCTCGGGAACGGAAAGACGAACTCGACAAATTCCTGTTGCATCTGAAAGTAGAAACTCGCCCGATTACAATGGTGTGTGTACTTTTCCCCTAGGCCATTCCAGTTATTGGTTTCGAGTATCAGACTCGCGAAAATTTTAATGGTTTCTCAACCATTCCTTAACTTCAAACTCCCATATCTCGCGAACGGATTGACGAACTCGAAAAATTCCTGTTGCATCTGAAAGTAGAAACTCGCCCGATTACAATGGTGTGTGTACTTTTCCGCTAGGCCATTCCAGTTATTGGTTTCGAGTATCAGACTTGCGAAAATTTTGATGGTTTCTCCATCATTCCTTAATTTCAAACTCCCATATCTCGCGAACGGATTGACGAACTCGACAAATTCCTGTTGCATCTGAAAGTAGAAACTCTCCCGATTACAACGGTATGTGTATTTTTCCCCCAGGCCATTGTAGTTATTTGTTTCGAGTATCAGACTTGCGAAAATTTTGATGGTTTCTCAACCATTCCTTAACTTCAAACTCCCATATCTCGCGAACGGATTGACGAACTCGAGAAATTCCTGTTGCATCTGAAAGTAGAAACTCGCCCGATTACAATGCTGTGTGTACTTTTCCGCTAGGCCATTCCAGTTATTGGTTTCGAGTATCGGACTTGCGAAAATTTTGATGGTTTCTCAATCATTCCTTAATTGCAAACTCCCATATCTCGCGAACGGATTGACGAACTCGAGAAATTCCTGTTGCATCTGAAAGTAGAAACTCTCCCGATTACAACGGTATGTGTATTTTTCCCCCAGGCCATTGTAGTTATTGGTTTCGAGTATCAGACTTGCGAAAATTTTGATGGTTTCTCAACCATTCCTTAACTTCAAACTCCCATATCTCGCAAACGGATTGACGAACTCGAGAAGTTCCTGTTGCATCTGAAAGTAGAAACACAACCGATTACAATGGCGTGTGCACTTTCCCCCTAAGCCATACCAGTTATTGGTTTCGAGTATCCGACTTGCGAAAATTTTGATGGTTTCTCAACCATTCCTTAACTTCAAACTCCCATATCTTGCGAACGGATAGATGAACTCGAGAAATTCCTGTTGCATCTGAAAGTAGAAACTCGCCCGATTACAATGGTGTGTGTACTTTTCCCCTAGGCCATTCCAGTTATTGGTTTCGAGTATCAGACTTGCGAAAATTTTGATGGTTTCTCAACCATTCCTTAACTTCAAACTCCCATATCTCGCGAACGGATTGACGAACTCGAGAAATTCCTGTTGCATCTGAAAGTAGAAACACACCCGATTACAATGGTGTGTGTACTTTTCCCCTAAGGCATACCAGTTATTTGTTTCGAGTATCTGACTTGCGAAAATTTTGATGGTTTCTCAAACATTCCTTAACTTCAAACTCCCATATCTCGCGAACGGATTGACGAACTCGAGAAATTCCTGTTGCGTCTGAAAGTAGAAAGTCGCCCGATTACAATGGTGTGTGTACTATTCCCCTAGGCCATTCCAGTTATTGGTTTCGAGTATCAGACTCGCGAAAATTTTGATGGTTTCTCAAACATTCCTTAACTTCAAACTCCCATATCTCGCGAACGGATTGACGAACTCGAGAAATTCCTGTTGCATCTGAAAGTAGAAAGTCGCCCGATTACAATGGTGTGTGTACTTTTCCCCTAGGCCATTCCAGTTATTGGTTTCGAGTATCAGACTCGCGAAAATTTTAATGGTTTCTCAACCATTCCTTAACTTCAAACTCCCATATCTCGCGAACGGATTGACGAACTCGAAAAATTCCTGTTGCATCTGAAAGTAGAAACTCGCCCGATTACAATGGTGTGTGTACTTTTCCGCTAGGCCATTCCAGTTATTGGTTTCGAGTATCAGTCTTGCGAAAATTTTGATGGTTTCTCAATCATTCCTTAATTTCAAACTCCCATATCTCGCGAATGGATTGACGAACTCGACAAATTCCTGTTGCATCTGAAAGTAGAAACACACCCGATTACAATGGTGTGTGTACTTTTCCCCTAAGCCATACCAGTTATTTGTTTCGAGTATCTGACTTGCGAAAATTTTGATGGTTTCTCAACCATTCCTTAACTTCAAACTCCCATATCTCGCAAACGGATTGCCGAACTCGAGAAATTCCTGTTGCATCTGAAAGTAGAAACACACCCGATTACAATGGTGTGCGTACTTTTCCCCTAAGCCATACCAGTTATTTGTTTCGAGTATCTGACTTGCGAAAATTTTGATGGTTTCTCAAACATTCCTTAACTTCAAACTCCCATATCTCGCGAACGGATTGACGAACTCGAGAAATTCCTGTTGCATCTGAAAGTAGAAAGTCGCCCGATTACAACGGTATGTGTATTTTTGCCCTAGGCCATAGTAGTTGTTGGTTTCGAGTGTCAGACATGCGACAATTTTGATGGTTTCTCAACCATTCCTTAACTTCAAACTCCCATATCTCGCGAACGGATTGACGAACTCTAGAAATTCGTGTTGCATCTTAAAGTAGAAACTCGCCCGATTACAACGGTATATGTATTTTTCCCCTAGGCCATTGCAGTTATTGGTTTCGAGTATCAGACTTGCGAAAATTTTGATGGATTCTGAACCATTCCTTAACTTCACACTCCCATATCTCGCGAACGGATTGACGAATTCGACAAATTCCTGTTGCATCTGAAAGTAGAAACTCGCCCGATTACAATGGTGTGTGTACTTTTCCCCTAGGCCATTCCAGTTATTGGTTTCGAGTATCAGACTTGCGAAAATTTTGATGGTTTCTCAACCATTCCTTAACTTCAAACTCCCATATCTCGCGAACGGATTGACGAACTCGAGAAATTCCAGTTGCATCTGAAAGTAGAAACTCTCCCGATTACAATGGTATGTGTATTTTTCCCCCAGGCCATTGTAGTTATTTGTTTCGAGTATCAGACTTGCGAAAATTTTGATGGTTTCTCAACCATTCCTTAACTTCAAAATCCCATATCTCGCAAACGGATTGACGAACTAGAGAAATTCCTGTTGCATCTGAAAGTAGATACACACCCGATTACAATGGTGTGTGTACTTTTCCCCTAAGCCATACCAGTTATTTGTTTCGAGTATCTGACTTGCGAAAATTTTGATGGTTTCTCAAACATTCCTTAACTTCAAACTCCCATATCTCGCGAACGGATTGACGAATTCGAAAAATTCCTGTTGCATCTGAAAGTAGAAACTCGCCCGATTACAATGGTGTGTATACTTTTCCGCTAGGCCATTCCAGTTATTGGTTTCGAGTATCAGACTTGCGAAAATTTTGATGGTTTCTCAACCATTCCTTAACTTCAAACTCCCATATCTCGCGAACGGATTGACGAACTCGACAAATTCCTGTTGCATCTGAAAGTAGAAACTCTCCCGATTACAACGGTATGTGTATTTTTCCCCCAGGCCATTGTAGTTATTGGTTTCGAGCGTCAGACTTACGAAAATTTTGATGGTTTCTCAACCATTCCTTAACTTCAAACTCCCATATCTCGCGAACGGATTGACGAACTCGAGAGATTCCTGTTGCATCTGAAAGTAGAAACTCGCCAGATTACAACGGTGTGTGTATTTTTGCCCTAGGCCATTCCAGTTATTGGTTTCGAGTATCAGACTTGCGAAAATTTTGATGGTTTCTCAACCATTCCTTAACTTAAAACTCCCATATCTCGCGAACGGATTGACGAACTCGAGAAATTCCTGTTGCATCTGAAAGTAGAAACTCGCCCGATTACAATGGTGTGTGTACTTTTCCCCTGTGCCATTCCAGTTATTGGTTTCGAGTATCAGACTTGCGAAAATTTTGATGGTTTCTCAACCATTCCTTAACTTCAAACTCCCATATCTCGCGAACGGATTGACGAACTCGAGAAATTCCTGTTGGATCTGAAAGCAGAAACTCGCCCGATTACAATTGTGTGTGTACTTTTCCCCTAAGCCATTCCAGCTATTGGTTTCGAGTATCAGACTTGCGAAAATTTTGATGGTTTCTCAACTATTCCTTAACTTCAAACTCCCATATCTCGCGAACGGATTGACGAACTCGAGAAATTCCTGTTGCATCTGAAAGCAGAAACTCGTCCGATTACAACGGTATGTGTATTTTTGCCCTAGGCCATAGTAGTTGTTGGTTTCGAGTGTCAGACATGCGACAATTTTGATGGTTTCTCAACCATTCCTTAATTTCAAACTCCCATATCTCGCGAACGGATTGACGAACTCGACAAATTCGTGTTGCATCTTAAAGTAGAAACTCGACCGATTACAACGGTATATGTATTTTTCCCCTAGGCCATTGCAGTTATTGGTTTCGAGTATCAGACTTGCGAAAATTTTGATGGTTTCTCAACCATTCCTTAACTTCAAACTCCCATATCTCGCGAACGGATTGACGAACTCGAGGAATTCCTGTTGCATCGGAAAGCAGAAACTCGTCCGATTACAACGGTATGTGTATTTTTGCCCTAGGCCATAGTAGTTGTTGGTTTTGAGTGTCAGACATGCGACAATTTTGATGGTTTCTCAAACATTCCTTAACTTCAAACTCCCATATCTCGCGAACGGATTGACGAACTTGAGAAATTCCTGTTGCATCTGAAAGTAGAAAGTCGCCCGATTACAATGGTGTGTGTACTTTTCCCCTAGGCCATTCCAGTTATTGGTTTCGAGTATCAGACTCGCGAAAATTTTAATGGTTTCTCAACCATTCCTTAACTTCAAACTCCCATATCTCGCGAACGGATTGACGAACTCGAAAAATTCCTGTTGCATCTGAAAGTAGAAACTCGCCCGATTACAATGGTGTGTGTACTTTTCCGCTAGGCCATTCCAGTTATTGGTTTCGAGTATCAGACTTACGAAAATTTTGATGGTTTCTCCATCATTCCTTAATTTCAAACTCCCATATCTCGCGAACGGATTGACGAACTCGACAAATTCCTGTTGCATCTGAAAGTAGAAACTCTCCCGATTACAACGGTATGTGTATTTTTCCCCCAGGCCATTGTAGTTATTGGTTTCGAGCGTCAGACTTACGAAAATTTTGATGGTTTCTCAACCATTCCTTAACTTCAAACTCCCATATCTCGCGAACGGATTGACGAACTCGAGAAATTCCTGCTGCATCTGAAAGTAGAAACTCGCCCGATTACAATGGTGTGTGTACTTTTCCCCTAGGCCATTCCAGTTATTGGTTTCCAGTATCCGACTTGCGAAAATTTTGATGGTTTCTCAACCATTCCTTAACTTCAAACTCCCATATCTCGCGAACGGATGACGAACTCGAGAAATTCCTGTTGCATCTGAAAGCAGATCTCGCCCGATTACAACGGTATGTGTATTTTTGCCCTAGGCCACAGTATTTATTGGTTTCGAGTGTCAGACATGCGACAATTTTGATGGTTTCTCAACCATTCCTTAACTTCAAACTCCCATATCTCGCGAACGGATTGACGAACTCTAGAAATTCGTGTTGCATCTTAAAGTAGAAACTCGACCGATTACAACGGTATATGTATTTTTCCCCTAGGCCATTGCAGTTATTGGTTTCGAGTATCAGACTTGCGAAAATTTTGATGGTTTCTCAACCATTCCTTAACTTCAAACTCCCATATCTCGCGAACGGATAGATGAACTCGAGAAATTCCTGTTGCATCTGAAAGTAGAAACTCGCCCGATTACAATGGTGTGTGTACTTTTCCCCTAGGCCATTCCAGTTATTGGTTTCGAGTATCAGACTTGCGAAAATTTTGATGGTTTCTCAACCATTCCTTAACTTCAAACTCCCATATCTCGCGAACGGATTGACGAACTCGAGAAATTCCTGTTGCATCTGAAAGTAGAAACTCTCCCGATTACAACGGTATGTGTATTTTTCCCCCAGGCCATTGTAGTTATTGGTTTCGAGTATCAGACTTGCGAAAACTTTGATGGTTTCTCAACCATTCCTTAACTTCAAACTCCCATATCTCGCAAACGGATTGACGAACTCGAGAAATTCCTGTTGCATCTGAAAGTAGAAACACAACCGATTACAATGGCGTGTGCACTTTCCCCTTAAGCCATACCAGTTATTGGTTTCGAGTATCCGACTTGCAAAATTTTGATGGTTTCTCAACCATTCCTTAACTTCAAACTCCCATATCTCGCAAACGGATTGACGAACTAGAGAAATTCCTGTTGCATCTGAAAGTAGATACACACCCGATTACAATGGTGTGTGTACTTTTCCCCTAAGCCATACCAGTTATTTGTTTCGAGTATCTGACTTGCGAAAATTTTGATGGTTTCTCAAACATTCCTTAACTTCAAACTCCCATATCTCGCGAACGGATTGACGAACTCGAGAAATTCCTGTTGCATCTGAAAGTAGAAACTCGCCCGATTACAATGGTGTGTGTACTTTTCCGCTAGGCCATTCCAGTTATTGGTTTCGAGTATCAGACTTACGAAAATTTTGATGGTTTCTCCATCATTCCTTAATTTCAAACTCCCATATCTCGCGAACGGATTGACGAACTCGACAAATTCCTGTTGCATCTGAAAGTAGAAACTCTCACGATTACAACGGTATGAGTATTTTTCCCCCAGGCCATTGTAGTTATTGGTTTCGAGCGTCAGACTTACGAAAATTTTGATGGTATCTCAACCATTCCTTAACTTCAAACTCCCATATCTCGCGAACGGATTGACGAACTCGAGAAATTCCTTCTGCATCTGAAAGTAGAAACTCGCCCGATTACAATGGTGTGTGTACTTTTCCCCTAGGCCATTCCAGTTATTGGTTTCCAGTATCCGACTTGCGAAAATTTTGATGGTTTCTCAACCATTCCTTAACTTCAAACTCCCATATCTCGCGAACGGATGACGAACTCGAGAAATTCCTGTTGCATCTGAAAGCAGATCTCGCCCGATTACAACGGTATGTGTATTTTTGCCCTAGGCCACAGTATTTATTGGTTTCGAGTATCAGACTTGCGAAAATTTTGATGGTTTCTCAACCATTCCTTAACTTCAAACTCCCATATCTCGCGAACGGATTGACGAACTCGAGAAATTCCAGTTGCATCTGAAAGTAGAAACTCTCCCGATTACAACGGTATGTGTATTTTTCCCCCAGGCCATTGTAGTTATTTGTTTCGAGTATCAGACTTGCGAAAATTTTGATGGTTTCTCAACCATTCCTTAACTTCAAACTCCCATATCTCGCAAACGGATTGACGAACTCGAGAAATTCCTGTTGCATCTGAAAGTAGAAACACACCCGATTACAATGGTGTGTGTACTTTTCCCCTAAGCCATACCAGTTATTTGTTTCGAGTATCTGACTTGCGAAAATTTTGATGGTTTCTCAAACATTCCTTAACTTCAAACTCCCATATCTCGCGAACGGATTGACGAACCCGAGAAATTCCTGTTGCATCCGAAAGTAGAAACTCTCCCGATTACAACGGTATGTGTATTTTTCCCCCAGGCCATTGTAGTTATTGGTTTCGAGCGTCAGACTTACGAAAATTTTGATGGTTTCTCAACCATTCCTTAACTTCAAACTCCCATATCTCGCGAACGGATTGACGAACTCGAGAAATTCCTGCTGCATCTGAAAGTAGAAACTCGCCCGATTACAATGGTGTGTGTACTTTTCCCCTAGGCCATTCCAGTTATTGGTTTCCAGTATCCGACTTGCGAAAATTTTGATGGTTTCTCAACCATTCCTTAACTTCAAACTCCCATATCTCGCGAACGGATGACGAACCCGAGAAATTCCTGTTGCATCTGAAAGCAGATCTCGCCCGATTACAACGGTATGTGTATTTTTGCCCTAGGCCACAGTATTTATTGGTTTCGAGTATCAGACTTGCGAAAATTTTGATGGTTTCTCAACCATTCCTTAACTTCAAACTCCCATATCTCGCGAACGGATTGACGAACTCGAGAAATTCCAGTTGCATCTGAAAGTAGAAACTCTCCCGATTACAACGGTATGTGTATTTTTCCCCCAGGCCATTGTAGTTATTTGTTTCGAGTATCAGACTTGCGAAAATTTTGATGGTTTCTCAACCATTCCTTAACTTCAAACTCCCATATCTCGCAAACGGATTGACGAACTCGAGAAATTCCTGTTGCATCTGAAAGTAGAAACACACCCGATTACAATGGTGTGTGTACTTTTCCCCTAAGCCATACCAGTTACTTGTTTCGAGTATCTGACTTGCGAAAATTTTGATGGTTTCTCAAACATTCCTTAACTTGAAACTCCCATATCTCGCGAACGTATTGACGAACTCGAGAAATTCCTGTTGCATCCGAAAGTAGAAAGTCGCCCGATTACAATGGTGTGTGTACTTTTCCCCTAGGCCATTCCAGTTATTGGTTTCGAGTATCAGATTCGCGAAAATTTTAATGGTTTCTCAACCATTCCTTAACTTCAAACTCCCATATCTCGCGAACGGATTGACGAACGAGAAAAATTCCTGTTGCATCTGAAAGTAGAAACTCGCCCGATTACAATGCTGTGTGTACTTTTCCGCTAGGCCATTCCAGTTATTGGTTTCGAGTATCAGACTTGCGAAAATTTTGATGGTTTCTCAATCATTCCTTAATTTCAAACTCCCATATCTCGCGAACGGATCGACGAACTCGACAAATTCCTGTTGCATCTGATAGTAGAAACTCTCCCGATTACAACGGTATGTGTATTTTTCCCCCAGGCCATTGTAGTTATTGGTTTCGACTATCAGACTTGCGAAAATTTTGATGGTTTCTCAACCATTCCTTAACTTCAAACTCCCATATCTCGCAAACGGATTGACGAACTCGAGAAATTCCTGTTGCATCTGAAAGTAGAAACACAACCGATTACAATGGCGTGTGCACTTTCCCCCTAAGCCATACCAGTTATTGGTTTCGAGTATCCGACTTGCGAAAATTTTGATGGTTTCTCAACCATTCCTTAACTTCAAACTCCCATATCTCGCGAACGGATAGATGAACTCGAGAAATTCCTATTGCATCTGAAAGTAGAAACTCTCCCGAATACAACGGTATGTGTATTTTTCCCCCAGGCCATTGTAGCTATTTGTTTCGAGTATCAGACTTGCGAAAATTTTGATGGTTTCTCAACCATTCCTTAACTTCAAACTCCCATATCTCGCAAACGGATTGACGAACTCGAGAAATTCCTGTTGCATCTGAAAGTAGAAACACACCCGATTACAATGGTGTGTGTACTTTTCCCCTAAGCCATACCAGTTATTTGTTTCGAGTATCTGACTTGCGAAAATTTTGATGGTTTCTCAAACATTCCTTAACTTCAAACTCCCATATCTCGCGAACAGATTGACGAACTCGAGAAATTCCTGTTGCATCTGAAAGTAGAAAGTCGCCCGATTACAATGGTGTGTGTACTTTTCCCCTAGGCCATTCCAGTTATTGGTTTCGAGTATCAGACTTGCGAAAATTTTGATGGTTTCTCAACCATTCCTTAAATTCAAACTCCCATATCTCGCGAACGGATTGACGAACTCGAGAAATTCCAGTTGCATCTGAAAGTAGAAACTCTCCCGATTACAACGGTATGTGTATTTTTCCCCCAGGCCATTGTAGTTATTTGTTTCGAGTATCAGACTTGCGAAAATTTTGATGGTTTCTCAACCATTCCTTAACGTCAAACTCCCATATCTCGCAAACGGATTGACGAACTCGAGAAATTCCTGTTGCATCTGAAAGTAGAAACACACCCGATTACAATGGTGTGTGTACTTTTCCCCTAAGCCATACCAGTTATTTGTTTCGAGTATCTGACTTGCGAAAATTTTGATGGTTTCTCAAACATTCCTTAACTTCAAACTCCCATATCTCGCGAACGGATTGACGACATCGAGAAATTCCTGTTGCATCCGAAAGTAGAAAGTCGCCCGATTACAATGGTGTGTGTACTTTTCCCCTAGGCCATTCCAGTTATTGGTTTCGAGTATCAGACTCGCGAAAATTTTAATGGTTTCTCAACCATTCCTTAACTTCAAACTCCCATATCTCGCGAACGGATTGACGAACGAGAAAAATTCCTGTTGCATCTGAAAGTAGAAACTCGCCCGATTACAATGCTGTGTGTACTTTTCCGCTAGGCCATTCCAGTTATTGGTTTCGAGTATCAGACTTGCGAAAATTTTGATGGTTTCTCAATCATTCCTTAATTTCAAACTCCCATATCTCGCGAACGGATTGACGAACTCGACAAATTCCTGTTGCATCTGAAAGTAGAAACTCTCCCGATTACAACGGTATGTGTATTTTTCCCCCAGGCCATTGTAGTTATTGGTTTCGAGTATCAGACTTGCGAAAATTTTGATGGTTTCTCAACCATTCCTTAACTTCAAACTCCCATATCTCGCGAACGGATTGACGAACTCGACAAATTCCTGTTGCATCTGAAAGTAGAAACTCGCCTGATTACAATGGTGTGTGTTCTTTTCCCCTAGGCCATTCCAGTTATTGGTTTCGAGTATCAGACTTGCGAAAATGTTGATGGTTTCTCAACCATTCCTTAAATTCAAACTCCCATATCTCGCGAACGGATTGACGAACTCGAGAAATTCCAGTTGCATCTGAAAGTAGAAACTCTCCCGATTACAACGGTATGTGTGTTTTTCCCCCAGGCCATTGTAGTTATTTGTTTCGAGTATCAGACTTGCGAAAATTTTGATGGTTTCTCAACCATTCCTTAACTTCAAAGTCCCATATCTCGCAAACGGATTGACGAACTCGAGAAATTTCTGTTGCATCTGAAAGTAGAAACACACCCGATTACAATGGTGTGTGCACTTTTCCCCTAAGCCATACCAGTTATTTGTTTCGAGTATCTGACTTGCGAAAATTTTGATGGTTTCTCAAACATTCCTTAACTTCAAACTCCCATATCTCGCGAACGGATTGACGAACTCGAGAAATTCCTGTTGCATCTGAAAGTAGAAAGTCGCCCGATTACAATGGTGTGTGTACTTTTCCCCTAGGCCATTCCAGTTATTGGTTTCGAGTATCAGACTCGCGAAAATTTTAATGGTTTCTCAACCATTGCTTAACTTCAAACTCCCATATCTCGCGAACGGATTGACGAACTCGAGAAATTCCTGTTGCATCTGAAAGTAGAAACTCGCCCGATTACAACGTTATGTGTATTTATCCCCTAGGCCATTGTAGTTATTGGTTTCGAGTATCAGACTTGCGAAAATTTTGATGGTTTCTCAACAATTCCTTAACTTCAAACTCCCATATCTCGCAAACGGATTGACGAACTCGAGAAATTCCTGTTCCATCTGAAAGTAGAAACACACCCGATTACAATGGTGTGTGCACTTTTCCCCTAAGCCATACCAGTTATTTGTTTCGAGTATCTGACTTGCGAAAATTTTGATGGTTTCTCAAACATTCCTTAACTTCAAACTCCCATATCTCGCGAACGGATTGACGAACTCGAGAAATTCCTGTTGCATCTGAAAGTAGAAACACACCCGATTACAATGGTGTGTGTACTTTTCCCCTAAGCCATACCAGTTATTTGTTTCGAGTATCTGACTTGCGAAAATTTTGATGGTTTCTCAACCATTCCTTAACTTCAAACTCCCATATCTCGCGAACGGATTGACGAACTCGAGAAATTCCTGTTGCATCTGAAAGCACAAACTCGTCCGATTACAACGGTGTGTGTATTTTTGCCCTAGGCCATTCCAGTTATTGGTTTCGAGTATCAGACTTGCGGAAATTTTGATGGTTTCTCAACCATTCCTTAACTTCAAACTCCCATATCTCGCGAACGGATTGACGAACTCGAGAAATTCCTGTTGCATCTGAAAGTAGAAACTCGCCCGATTACAATGGTGTGTGTACCTTTCCGCTAGGCCATTCCAGTTATTGGTTTCGAGTATCAGACTTGCGAAAATTTTGATGGTTTCTCAATCATTCCTTAATTTCAAACTCCCATATCTCGCGAACGGATTGACGAACTCGAGAAATTCCCGTTGCATCTGAAAGTAGAAACTCTCCCGATTACAACGGTATGTGTATTTTTCCCCCAGGCCATTGTAGTTATTGGTATCGAGTATCAGACTTGCGAAAATTTTGATGGTTTCTCAACCATTCCTTAACTTCAAACTCCCATATCTCGCAAACGGATTGACGAACTCGAGAAATTCCTGTTGCATCTGAAAGTAGAAACACACCCGATTACAATGGCGTGTGCACTTTCCCCCTAAGCCATACCAGTTATTGGTTTCGAGTATCCGACTTGCGAGAATTTTGATGGTTTGTCAACCATTCCTTAACTTCAAACTCCCATATCTCGCGAACGGATTGACGAACTCGAGAAATTCCTGTTGCATCTGAAAGTAGAAACTCGCCCGATTACAACGGTATGCGTATTTATCCCCTAGGCCATTGTAGTTATTGGTTTCGAGTATCAGACTTGCGAAAATTTTGATGGATCCACAACCATTCCTTAAATTCAAACTCCCATATCTCGCGAACGGATTGACGAACTCGAGAAATTCCTGTTGCATCTGAAAGCACAAACTCGTCCGATTACAACGGTGTGTGTATTTTTGCCCTAGGCCATTCCAGTTATTGGTTTCGAGTATCAGACTTGCGAAAATTTTGATGGTTTCTCAACCATTCCTTAACTTCAAACGCCCATATCTCGCGAACGGATTGACGAACTCGAGAAATTCCTGTTGCACCTGAAAGTAGAAACTCGCCCGATTACAATGGTGTGTGTATTTTTCCCCCAGGCCATTGTAGTTATTGGTTTCGAGTATCAGACTTGCGAAAATTTTGATGGTTTCTCAACCATTCCTTAACTTCAAACTCCCATATCTCGCGAACGGATTGACGAACTCGAGGAATTCCTGTTGCATCTGAAAGCAGAAACTCGTCCGATTACAACGGTATGTGTATTTTTCCCCCAGGCCATTGTAGTTATTGGTTTCGAGTATCAGACTTGCGAAAATTTTGATGGATCCTCAACCATTCCTTAACTTCAAACTCCCATATCTCGCGAACGGATTGACGAACTCGAGAAATTCCTGTTGCATCTGAAAGCAGAAACTCGTCCGATTACAACGGTGTGTGCATTTTTCCCCCAGGCCATTGTAGTTATTGGTTTCGAGTATCAGACTTGCGAAAATTTTGATGGTTTCTCAACCATTCCTTAATTTCAAACTCCCATATCTCGCGAACGGATTGACGAACTCGAGGAATTCCTGTTGCATCTGAAAGCAGAAACTCGTCCGATTACAACGGTATGTGTATTTTTCCCCCAGGCCATTGTAGTTATTGGTTTCGAGTATCAGACTTGCGAAAATTTTGATGGATCCTCAACCATTCCTTAACTTCAAACTCACATATCTCGCGAACGGATTGACGAACTCGAGAAATTCCTGTTGCATCTGAAAGCAGAAACTCGTCCGATTACAACGGTATGTGTATTTTTGCCCTAGGCCATAGTAGTTGTTGGTTTCGAGTGTCAGACATGCGACAATTTTGATGGTTTCTCAACCATTCCTTAACTTCAAACTCCCATATCTCGCGAACGGATTGACGAACTCGAGAAATTCCTGTTGCATCTGAAAGCACAAACTCGTCCGATTACAACGGTGTGAATATTTTTGCCCTAGGCCATTCCAGTTATTGGTTTCGAGTATCAGACTCGCGAAAATTTTGATGGTTTCTCAACCATTCCTTAACTTCAAACGCCCATATCTCGCGAACGGATTGACGAACTCGAGAAATTCCTGTTGCACCTGAAAGTAGAAACTCGCCCGATTACAATGGTGTGTGTATTTTTCCCCCAGGCCATTGTAGTTATTGGTTTCGAGTATCAGACTTGCGAAAATTTTGATGGTTTCTCAACCATTCCTTAACTTCAAACTCCCATATCTCGCGAACGGATTGACGAACTCGAGGAATTCCTGTTGCATCTGAAAGCAGAAACTCGTCCGATTACAACGGTATGTGTATTTTTCCCCCAGGCCATTGTAGTTATTGGTTTCGAGTATCAGACTTGCGAAAATTTTGATGGATCCTCAACCATTCCTTAACTTCAAACTCCCATATCTCGCGAACGGATTGACGAACTCGAGAAATTCCTGTTGCATCTGAAAGCAGAAACTCGTCCGATTACAACGGTATGTGTATTTTTGCCCTAGGCCATAGTAGTTGTTGGTTTCGAGTGTCAGACATGCGACAATTTTGATGGTTTCTCAACCATTCCTTAACTTCAAACTCCCATATCTCGCGAACGGATTGACGAACTCGAGAAATTCCTGTTGCATCTGAAAGTAGAAACTCGCCCGATTACAATGGTATGTGTACTTTTCCCCCAGGCCATTGTAGTTATTGGTATCGAGTATCAGACTTGCGAAAATTTTGATGGTTTCTCAACCATTCCTTAACTTCAAACTCCCATATCTCGCAAACGGATTGACGAACTCGAGAAATTCCTGTTGCATCTGAAAGTAGAAACACACCCGATTACAATGGCGTGTGCACTTTCCCCCTAAGCCATACCAGTTATTGGTTTCGAGTATCCGACTTGCGAGAATTTTGATGGTTTGTCAACCATTCCTTAACTTCAAACTCCCATATCTCGCGAACGGATTGACGAACTCGAGAAATTCCTGTTGCATCTGAAAGTAGAAACTCGCCCGATTACAACGGTATGCGTATTTATCCCCTAGGCCATTGTAGTTATTGGTTTCGAGTATCAGACTTGCGAAAATTTTGATGGATCCACAACCATTCCTTAAATTCAAACTCCCATATCTCGCGAACGGATTGACGAACTCGAGAAATTCCTGTTGCATCTGAAAGCACAAACTCGTCCGATTACAACGGTGTGTGTATTTTTGCCCTAGGCCATTCCAGTTATTGGTTTCGAGTATCAGACTTGCGAAAATTTTGATGGTTTCTCATCCATTCCTTAACTTCAAACGCCCATATCTCGCGAACGGATTGACGAACTCGAGAAATTCCTGTTGCACCTGAAAGTAGAAACTCGCCCGATTAGAATGGTGTGTGTATTTTTCCCCCAGGCCATTGTAGTTATTGGTTTCGAGTATCAGACTTGCGAAAATTTTGATGGTTTCTCAACCATTCCTTAACTTCAAACTCCCATATCTCGCGAACGGATTGACGAACTCGAGGAATTCCTGTTGCATCTGAAAGCAGAAACTCGTCCGATTACAACGGTATGTGTATTTTTCCCCCAGGCCATTGTAGTTATTGGTTTCGAGTATCAGACTTGCGAAAATTTTGATGGATCCTCAACCATTCCTTAACTTCAAACTCCCATATCTCGCGAACGGATTGACGAGCTCGAGAAATTCCTGTTGCATCTGAAAGCAGAAACTCGTCCGATTACAACGGTATGTGTATTTTTGCCCTAGGCCATAGTAGTTGTTGGTTTCGAGTGTCAGACATGCGACAATTTTGATGGTTTCTCAACCATTCCTTAACTTCAAACTCCCATATCTCGCGAACGGATTGACGAACTCTAGAAATTCGTGTTGCATCTTAAAGTAGAAACTCGACCGATTACAACGGTATATGTATTTTTCCCCTAGGCCATTGCAGTTATTGGTTTCGAGTATCAGACTTGCGAAAATTTTGATGGTTTCTCAACCATTCCTTAACTTCAAACTCCCATATCTCGCGAACGGATTGACGAACTCGAGGAATTCCTGTTGCATCTGAAAGCAGAAACTCGTCCGATTACAAAGGTATGTGTATTTTTGCCCTAGGCCATAGTAGTTGTTGGTTTCGAGTGTCAGACATGCGACAATTTTGATGGTTTCTCAACCATTCCTTAACTTCAAACTCCCATATCTCGCGAACGGATTGTCGAACTCTAGAAATTCGTGTTGCATCTTAAAGTAGAAACTCGCCCGATTACAACGGTATATGTTTTTTTTCCCCTAGGCCATTGCAGTTATTGGTTTCGAGTATCAGACTTGCGAAAATTTTGATGGATTCTGAACCATTCCTTAACTTCACACTCCCATATCTCGCGAACGGATTGACGAATTCGACAAATTCCTGTTGTATCTGAAAGTAGAAACTCGCCCGATTACAATGGAGTGTGTACTTTTCCCCTAGGCCATTCCAGTTATTGGTTTCGAGTATCAGACTTGCGAAAATTTTGATGGTTTCTCAACCATTCCTTAACTTCAAACTCCCATATCTCGCGAACGGATTGACGAACTCGAGAAATTCCAGTTGCGTCTGAAAGTAGAAACTCTCCCGATTACAATGGTGTGTGTACTTTTCCCCTAAGCCATACCAGTTATTTGTTTCGAGTATCTGACTTGCGAAAATTTTGATGGTTTCTCAACCATTCCTTAACTTCAAACTCCCATATCTCGAGAACGGATTGACGAACTCGAGAAATTCCTGTTGCATCTGAGAGCAGATACTCGTCCGATTACAACGGTATGTGTATTTTTGCCCTAGGCCATAGTAGTTGTTGGTTTCGAGTGTCAGACATGCGACAATTTTGATGGTTTCTCAACCATTCCTTAACTTCAAACTCCCATATCTCGCGAACGGATTTACGAACTCTAGAAATTCGTGTTGCATCTTAAAGTAGAAACTCGCCCGATTACAACGGTATATGTATTTTTCCCCTAGGCCATTGTAGTTATTGGTATCGAGTATCAGACTTGCGAAAATTTTTATGGTTTCTCAACCATTCCTTAACTTCAAACTCCCATATCTCGCAAACGGATTGACGAACTCGAGAAATTCCTGTTGCATCTGAAAGTAGAAACACACCCGATTACAATGGCGTGTGCACTTTCCCCCTAAGCCATACCAGTTATTGGTTTCGAGTATCCGACTTGCGAGAATTTTGATGGTTTCTCATCCATTCCTTAACTTCAAACTCCCATATCTCGCGAACGGATTGACGAACTCGAGAAATTCCTGTTGCATCTGAAAGTAGAAACTCGCCCGATTACAACGGTATGTGTATTTATCCCCTAGGCCATTGTAGTTATTGGTTTCGAGTATCAGACTTGCGAAAATTTTGATGGATCCTCAACCATTCCTTAAATTCAAACTCCCATATCTCGCGAACGGATTGACGAACTCGAGAAATTCCCGCTGCATCTGAAAGCACAAACTCGTCGGATTACAACGGTGTGTGTATTTTTGCTCTAGGCCATTCCAGTTATTGGTTTCGAGTATCAGACTTGCGAAAATTTTGATGGTTTCTCAACCATTCCTTAACTTCAAACTCCCATATCTCGCGAACGGATAGATGAACTAGAGAAATTCCTGTTGCATCTGAAAGTAGAAACTCGCCCGATTACAATGGTGTGTGTACTTTTCCCCTGGGCCATTCCAGTTATTGGTTTCGAGTATCAGACTTGCGGAAATTTTGATGGTTTCTCAACCATTCCTTAAATTCAAACTCCCATATCTCGCGAACGGATTGACGAACTCGAGAAATTCCTGTTGCATCTGAAAGTAGAAACTCGCCCGATTACAATGCTGTGTGTACTTTTCCGCTAGGCCATTCCAGTTATTGGTTTCGAGTATCGGACTTGCGAAAATTTTTAATGGTTTCTCAATCATTCCTTAATTTCAAACTCCCATATCTCGCGAACGGATTGACGAACTCGAGAAATTCCTGTTGCATCTGAAAGTAGAAACTCTCCCGATTACAACGGTATGTGTATTTTTCCCCCAGGACATTGTAGTTATTGGTTTCGAGTATCAGACTTGCGAAAATTTTGATGGTTTCTCAACCATTCCTTAACTTCAAACTCCCATATCTCGCAAACGGATTGACGAACTCGAGAAGTTCCTGTTGCATCTGAAAGTAGAAACACAACCGATTACAATGGCGTGTGCACTTTCCCCCTAAGCCATACCAGTTATTGGTTTCGAGTATCCGACTTGCGAAAATTTTGATGGTTTCTCAACCATTCCTTAACTTCAAACTCCCATATCTCGCGAACGGATAGATGAACTCGAGAAATTCCTGTTGCATCTGAAAGTAGAAACTCGCCCGATTACAATGGTGTGTGTACTTTTCCCCTAGGCCATTCCAGTTATTGGTTTCGTGTATCAGACTTGCGAAAATTTTGATGGTTTCTCAACCATTCCTTAACTTCAAACTCCCATATCTCGCGAACGGATTGACGAACTCGAGAAATTCCTGTTGCATCTGAAAGTAGAAACACACCCGATTACAATGGTGTGTGTACTTTTCCCCTAAGGCATACCAGTTATTTGTTTCGAGTATCTGACTTGCGAAAATTTTGATGGTTTCTCAAACATTCCTTAACTTCAAACTCCCATATCTCGCGAACGGATTGACGAACTCGAGAAATTCCTGTTGCATCTGAAAGTAGAAAGTCGCCCGATTACAATGGTGCGTGTACTATTCCCCTAGGCCATTCCAGTTATTGGTTTCGAGTATCTGACTTGCGAAAATTTTGATGGTTTCTCAAACATTCCTTAACTTCAAACTCCCATATCTCGCGAACGGATTGTCGAACTCGAGAAATTCCTGTTGCATCTGAAAGTAGAAAGTCGCCCGATTACAATGGTGTGTGTACTTTTCCCCTAGGCCATTCCAGTTATTGGTTTCGAGTATCAGACTCGCGAAAATTTTGATGGTTTCTCAACCATTCCTTAACTTCAAACTCCCATATCTCGCAAACGGATTGACGAACTCGAGAAATTCCTGTTGCATCTGAAAGTAGAAACACACCCGATTACAATGGTGTGTGTACCTTTCCCCTAAGCCATACCAGTTATTGGTTTCGAGTATCAGACTTGCGAAAATTTTGATGGTTTCTCAACCATTCCTTAACTTCAAACTCCCATATCTCGCGAATGGATTGACGAACTCGACAAATTCCTGTTGCATCTGAAAGTAGAAAGTCGCCCGATTACAATGGTGTGTGTACTTTTCCCCTAGGCCATTCCAGTTATTGGTTTCGAGTATCAGACTCGCGAAAATTTTGATGGTTTCTCAACCATTCCTTAACTTCAAACTCCCATATCTCGCGAACGGATTGACGAACTCGAGAAATTCCTGTTGGATCTGAAAGCAGAAACTCGCCCGATTACAATTGTGTGTGTACTTTTCCCCTAAGCCATTCCAGCTATTGGTTTCGAGTATCAGACTTGCGAAAATTTTGATGGTTTCTCAACCATTCCTTAACTTCAAACTCCCATATCTCGCGAACGGATTGACGAACTCGAGAAATTCCTGTTGCATCTGAAAGCAGAAACTCGTCCGATTACAACGGTATGTGTATTTTTGCCCTAGGCCATAGTAGTTGTTGGTTTCGAGTGTCAGACATGCGACAATTTTGATGGTTTCTCAACCATTCCTTAACTTCAAACTCCCATATCTCGCGAACGGATTGACGAACTCTAGAAATTCGTGTTGCATCCTAAAGTAGAAACTCGACCGATAACAACGGTATATGTATTTTTCCCCTAGGCCATTGCAGTTATTGGTTTCGAGTATCAGACTTGCGAAAATTTTGATGGTTTCTCAACCATTCCTTAACTTCAAACTCCCATATCTCGCGAACGGATTGACGAACTCGAGGAATTCCTGTTGCATCTGAAAGCAGAAACTCGTCCGATTACAACGGTATGTGTATTTTTGCCCTAGGCCATAGTAGTTGTTGGTTTCGAGTGTCAGACGTGCGACAATTTTGATGGTTTCTCAACCATTCCTTAACTTCAAACTCCCATATCTCGCGAACGGATTGACGAACTCTAGAAATTCGTGTTGCATCTTAAAGTAGAAACTCGCCCGATTACAACGGTATATGTATTTTTCCCCTAGGCCATTGCAGTTATTGGTTTCGAGTATCAGACTTGCGAAAATTTTGATGGATTCTGAACCATTCCTTAACTTCACACTCCCATATCTCGCGAACGGATTGACGAATTCGACAAATTCCTGTTGCATCTGAAAGTAGAAACTCGCCCGATTACAATGGAGTGTGTACTTTTCCCCTAGGCCATTCCAGTTATTGGTTTCGAGTATCAGACTTGCGAAAATTTTGATGGTTTCTCAACCATTCCTTAACTTCAAACTCCCATATCTCGCGAACGGATTGACGAACTCGAGAAATTCCAGTTGCATCTGAAAGTAGAAACTCTCCCGATTACAACGGTATGTGTATTTTTCCCCCAGGCCATTGTAGTTATTTGTTTCGAGTATCAGACTTGCGAAAATTTTGATGGTTTCTCAACCATTCCTTAACTTCAAACTCCCATATCTCGCAAACGGATTGACGAACTCGAGAAATTCCTGTTGCATCTGAAAGTAGAATGTCGCCCGATTACAATGGTGTGTACTTTTCCCCTAGGCCATTCCAGTTATTGGTTTCGAGTATCAGACTCGCGAAAATTTTAATGGTTTCTCAACCATTCCTTAACTTCAAACTCCCATATCTCGCGAACGGATTGACGAACGAGAAAAATTTCTGTTGCATCTGAAAGTAGAAACTCGCCCGATTACAATGCTGTGTGTACTTTTCCGCTAGGCCATTCCAGTAATTGGTTTCGAGTATCAGACTTGCGAAAATTTTGATGGTTTCTCAACCATTCCTTAACTTCAAACTCCCATATCTCGCGAACGGATGACGAACTCGAGAAATTCCTGTTGCATCTGAAAGCAGATCTCGCCCGATTACAACGGTATGTGTATTTTTGCCCTAGGCCACAGTATTTATTGGTTTCGAGTATCAGACTTGCGAAAATTTTGATGGTTTCTCAACCATTCCTTAACTTCAAACTCCCATATCTCGCAAACGGATTGACGAACTCGAGAAATTCCTGTTGCATCTGAAAGTAGAAACACAACCGATTACAATGGTGTGTGTACTTTTCCCCTAAGCCATACCAGTTATTGGTTTCGAGTATCAGACTTGCGAAAATTTTAATGGTTTTTCAACCATTCCTTAACTTCAAACTCCCATATCTCGCGAACGGATTGACGAACTCGAAAAATTCCTGTTGCATCTGAAAGTAGAAACTCGCCCGATTACAATGGTGTGTGTACTTTTCCGCTAGGCCATTCCAGTTATTGGTTTCGAGTATCAGACTTACGAAAATTTTGATGGTTTCTCCATCATTGCTTAATTTCAAACTCCCATATCTCGCGAACGGATTGACGAACTCGACAAATTCCTGTTGCATCTGAAAGTAGAAACTCTCCCGATTACAACGGTATGTGTATTTTTCCCCCAGGCCATTGTAGTTATTGGTTTCGAGCGTCAGACTTACGAAAATTTTGATGGTTTCTCAACCATTCCTTAACTTCAAACTCCCATATCTCGCGAACGGATTGACGAACTCGAGAAATTCCTGCTGCATCTGAAAGTAGAAACTCGCCCGATTACAATGGTGTGTGTACTTTTCCCCTAGGCCATTCCAGTTATTGGTTTCCAGTATCCGACTTGCGAAAATTTTGATGGTTTCTCAACCATTCCTTAACTTCAAACTCCCATATCTCGCGAACGGATGACGAACTCGACAAATTCCTGTTGCATCTGAAAGTAGAAACTCGCCCGATTACAATGGTGTGTGTACTTTTCCCCTAGGCCATTCCAGTTATTGGTTTCGAGTATCAGACTTGCGAAAATTTTGATGGTTTCTCAACCATTCCTTAACTTCAAACTCCCATATCTCGCGAACGGATAGATGAACTCGAGAAATTCCTGTTGCATCTGAAAGTAGAAACTCGCCCGATTACAATGGTGTGTGTACTTTTCCCCTAGGCCATTCCAGTTATTGGTTTCGAGTATCAGACTTGCGAAAATTTTGATGGTTTCTCAACCATTCCTTAACTTCAAACTCCCATATTTCGCGAACGGATTGACGAACTCGAGAAATTCCTGTTGCATCTGAAAGTAGAAACTCTCCCGATTACAACGGTATGTGTATTTTTCCCCCAGGCCATTGTAGTTATTGGTTTCGAGTATCAGACTTGCGAAAACTTTGATGGTTTCTCAACCATTCCTTAACTTCAAACTCCCATATCTCGCAAACGGATTGACGAACTCGAGAAATTCCTGTTGCATCTGAAAGTAGAAACACAACCGATTACAATGGCGTGTGCACTTTCCCCCTAAGCCATACCAGTTATTGGTTTCGAGTATCCGACTTGCAAAATTTTGATGGTTTCTCAACCATTCCTTAACTTCAAACTCCCATATCTCGCAAACGGATTGACGAACTAGAGAAATTCCTGCTGCATCTGAAAGTAGATACACACCCGATTACAATGGTGTGTGTACTTTTCCCCTAAGCCGTACCAGTTATTTGTTTCGAGTATCTGACTTGCCAAAATTTTGATGGTTTCTCAAACATTCCTTAACTTCAAACTCCCATATCTCGCGAACGGATTGACGAACTCGAAAAATTCCTGTTGCATCTGAAAGTAGAAACTCGCCCGATTACAATGGTGTGTGTACTTTTCCGCTAGGCCATTCCAGTTATTGGTTTCGAGTATCAGACTTACGAAAATTTTGATGGTTTCTCCATCATTGCTTAATTTCAAACTCCCATATCTCGCGAACGGATTGACGAACTCGACAAATTCCTGTTGCATCTGAAAGTAGAAACTCTCCCGATTACAACGGTATGTGTATTTTTCCCCCAGGCCATTGTAGTTATTGGTTTCGAGCGTCAGACTTACGAAAATTTTGATGGTTTCTCAACCATTCCTTAACTTCAAACTCCCATATCTCGCGAACGGATTGACGAACTCGAGAAATTCCTGCTGCATCTGAAAGTAGAAACTCGCCCGATTACAATGGTGTGTGTACTTTTCCCCTAGGCCATTCCAGTTATTGGTTTCCAGTATCCGACTTGCGAAAATTTTGATGGTTTCTCAACCATTCCTTAACTTCAAACTCCCATATCTCGCGAACGGATGACGAACTCGACAAATTCCTGTTGCATCTGAAAGTAGAAACTCGCCCGATTACAATGGTGTGTGTACTTTTCCCCTAGGCCATTCCAGTTATTGGTTTCGAGTATCAGACTTGCGAAAATTTTGATGGTTTCTCAACCATTCCTTAACTTCAAACTCCCATATCTCGCGAACGGATAGATGAACTCGAGAAATTCCTGTTGCATCTGAAAGTAGAAACTCGCCCGATTACAATGGTGTGTGTACTTTTCCCCTAGGCCATTCCAGTTATTGGTTTCGAGTATCAGACTTGCGAAAATTTTGATGGTTTCTCAACCATTCCTTAACTTCAAACTCCCATATTTCGCGAACGGATTGACGAACTCGAGAAATTCCTGTTGCATCTGAAAGTAGAAACTCTCCCGATTACAACGGTATGTGTATTTTTCCCCCAGGCCATTGTAGTTATTGGTTTCGAGTATCAGACTTGCGAAAACTTTGATGGTTTCTCAACCATTCCTTAACTTCAAACTCCCATATCTCGCAAACGGATTGACGAACTCGAGAAATTCCTGTTGCATCTGAAAGTAGAAACACAACCGATTACAATGGCGTGTGCACTTTCCCCCTAAGCCATACCAGTTATTGGTTTCGAGTATCCGACTTGCAAAATTTTGATGGTTTCTCAACCATTCCTTAACTTCAAACTCCCATATCTCGCAAACGGATTGACGAACTAGAGAAATTCCTGCTGCATCTGAAAGTAGATACACACCCGATTACAATGGTGTGTGTACTTTTCCCCTAAGCCGTACCAGTTATTTGTTTCGAGTATCTGACTTGCCAAAATTTTGATGGTTTCTCAAACATTCCTTAACTTCAAACTCCCATATCTCGCGAACGGATTGACGAACTCGAGAAATTCCTGTTTCATCTGAAAGTAGAAAGTCGCCCGATTACAATGGTGTGTGTACTTTTCCCCTAGGCCATTCCAGTTATTGGTTTCGAGTATCAGACTCGCGAAAATTTTAATGGTTTCTCAACCATTCCTTAACCTCAAACTCCCATATCTCGCGAACGGATTGACGAACTCGAAAAATTCCTGTTGCATCTGAAAGTAGAAACTCGCCCGATTACAATGGTGTGTGTACTTTTCCGCTAGGCCATTCCAGTTATTGGTTTCGAGTATCAGACTTACGAAAATTTTGATGGTTTCTCCATCATTCCTTAATTTCAAACTCCCATATCTCGCGAACGGATTGACGAACTCGACAAATTCCTGTTGCATCTGAAAGTAGAAACTCTCCCGATTACAACGGTTTGTGTATTTTTCCCCCAGGCCATTGTAGTTATTGGTTTCGAGCGTCAGACTTACGAAAATTTTGATGGTATCTCAACCATTCCTTAACTTCAAACTCCAATATCTCGCGAACGGATTGACGAACTCGAGAAATTCCTGCTGCATCTGAAAGTAGAAACTCGCCCGATTACAATGGTGTGTGTACTTTTCCCCTAGGCCATTCCAGTTATTGGTTTCCAGTATCCGACTTGCGAAAATTTTGATGGTTTCTCAACCATTCCTTAACTTCAAACTCCCATATCTCGCGAACGGATGACGAACTCGAGAAATTCCTGTTGCATCTGAAAGCAGATCTCGCCCGATTACAACGGTATGTGTATTTTTGCCCTAGGCCACAGTATTTATTGGTTTCGAGTATCAGACTTGCGAAAATTTTGATGGTTTCTCAACCATTCCTTAACTTCAAACTCCCATATCTCGCGAACGGATTGACGAACTCGAGAAATTCCAGTTGCATCTGAAAGTAGAAACTCTCCCGATTACAACGGTATGTGTATTTTTCCCCCAGGCCATTGTAGTTATTGGTTTCGAGCGTCAGACTTACGAAAATTTTGATGGTATCTCAACCATTCCTTAACTTCAAACTCCCATATCTCGCGAACGGATTGACGAACTCGAGAAATTCCTGTTGCATCTGAAAGTAGAAACACACCCGATTACAATGGCGTGTGCACTTTCCCCCTAAGCCATACCAGTTATTGGTTTCGAGTATCCGACTTGCGAGAATTTTGATGGTTTCTCTACCATTCCTTAACTTCAAACTCCCATATCTCGCGAACGGATTGACGAACTCGAGAAATTCCTGTTGCATCTGAAAGTAGAAACTCTCCCGATTACAACGGTATGTGTATTTTTCCCCCAGGCCATTGTAGTTATTGGTTTCGAGTATCAGACTTGCGAAAATTTTGATGGATCCTCAACCATTCCTTAACTTCAAACTCCCATATCTCGCGAACGGATTGACGAACTCGAGAAATTCCTGTTGCATCTGAAAGTAGAAACTCGCCCGATTACAATGGTGTGTGTACTTTTCCGCTAGGCCATTCCAGTTATTGGTTTCGAGTATCAGACTTGCGAAAATTTTGATGGTTCCTCAATCATTCCATAATTTCAAACTCCCATATCTCCCGAACGGATTGACGAACTCGAGAAATTCCTGTTGCATCTGGAAGTAGAAACACACCCGATTACAATGGTGTGTGTACTTTTCCCCTAAGCCATACCAGTTATTTGTTTCGAGTATCTGACTTGCGAAAATTTTGATGGTTTCTCAACCATTCCTTAACTTCAAACTCCCATATCTCGCGAACGGATTGACGAACTCGAGAAATTCCTGTTGCATCTGAAAGCAGAAACTCGCCCGATTACAATGGTGTGTGTACTTTTCCCCTGGGCCATACCAGTTATTGGTTTCGAGTATCAGACTTGCGGAAATTTTGATGGTTTCTCAACCATTCTTTAACTTCAAACTCCCATATCTCGCGAACGGATTGACGAACTCGAGAAATTCCTGTTGCATCTGAAAGTAGAAACTCGCCCGATTACAACGGTATGTGTATTTATCCCCTAGGCCATTGTAGTTATTGGTTTCGAGTATCAGACTTGCGAAAATTTTGATGGATCCTCAACCATTCCTTAAATTCAAACTCCCATATCTCGCGAACGGATTGACGAACTCGAGAAATTCCTGTTGCATCTGAAAGCACAAACTTGTCCGATTACAATGGTGTGTGTATTTTTGCCCTAGGCCATTCCAGTTATTGGTTTCGAGTATCAGACTTGCGGAAATTTTGATGGTTTCTCAACCATTCCTTAACTTCAAACTCCCATATCTCGCGAACGGATTGACGAACTCGAGAAATTCCCGTTGCATCTGAAAGTAGAAACTCTCCCGATTACAACGGTATGTGTATTTTTCCCCCAGGCCATTGTAGTTATTGGTATCGAGTATCAGACTTGCGAAAATTTTGATGGTTTCTCAACCATTCCTTAACTTCAAACTCCCATATCTCGCAAACGGATTGACGAACTCGAGAAATTCCTGTTGCATCTGAAAGTAGAAACACACCCGATTACAATGGCGTGTGCACTTTCCCCCTAAGCCATACCAGTTATGGGTTTCGAGTATCCGACTTGCGAGAATTTTGATGGTTTCTCTACCATTCCTTAACTTCAAACTCCCATATCTCGCGAACGGATTGACGAACTCGAGAAATTCCTGTTGCATCTGAAAGTAGAAACTCGCCCGATTACAACGGTATGTGTATTTATCCCCTAGGCCATTGTAGTTATTGGTTTCGAGTATCAGACTTGCGAAAATTTTGATGGACCCTCAACCATTCCTTAAATTCAAACTCCCATATCTCGCGAACGGATTGACGAACTCGAGAAATTCCTGTTGCATCTGAAAGCACAAACTCGTCCGATTACAACGGTGTGTGTATTTTTCCCCCAGGCCATTGTAGCTATTGGTATCGAGTATCAGACTTGCGAAAATTTTGATGGTTTCTCAACCATTCCTTAACTTCAAACTCCCATATCTCGCAAACGGAATGACGAACTCGAGAAATTCCTGTTGCATCTTAAAGTAGAAACTCGCCCGATTACAACGGTATGTGTACTTTTCCCCCAGGCCATTGTAGTTATTGGTTTCGAGTATCAGAATTGCGAAAATTTTGATGGATCCTCAACCATTCCTTAACTTCAAACTCCCATATCTCGCGAACGGATTGACGAACTCGAGAAATTCCTGTTGCATCTGAAAGTAGAAACTCGCCCGATTACAATGGTGTGTGTACTTTTCCGCTAGGCCATTCCAGTTATTGGTTTCGAGTATCAGACTTGCGAAAATTTTGATGGTTTCTCAATCATTCCTTAATTTCAAACTCCCATATCTCGCGAACGGATTGACGAACTCGAGAAATTCCCGTTGCATCTGAAAGTAGAAACTCGCCCGATTACAACGGTATGTGTATTTATCCCCTAGGCCATTGTAGTTATTGGTTTCGAGTATCAGACTTGCGAAAATTTTGATGGTTTCTCAACCATTCCTCAACTTCAAACTCCCATATCTCGTGAACGGATTGACGAACTCGACAAACTCCTGTTGCATCTGAAAGCAGAATCTCTCCCGATTACAACTGTATGTGTATTTTTCCCCCAGGCCATTGTAGTTATTGGTTTCGAGTATCAGACTTGCGACAATTTTGATGGTTTCTCAACCATTCCTTAACTTCAAACTCCCATATCTCGCAAACGGATTGACGAACTCGAGAAATTCCTCTTGCATCTGAAAGTAGAAACTCGCCCGATTACAATGGTGTGTGTATTTTTGCCCCAGGCCATTCCAGTTATTGGTTTCGAGTATCAGACTTGCGAAAATTTTAATGGTTTCTCAACCATTCCTCAACTTCAAACTCCCATATCTCGTGAACGGATTGACGAACTCGACAAACTCCTGTTGCATCTGAAAGCAGAAACTCGACCTATTACAATTGTGTGTGTACTTTTCCCCTAAGCCAGTCCAGTTATTGGTTTCGAGTATCCGACTTGCGAAAATTTTGATGGTTTCTCAACAATTCCTTCACTTCAAACTCCCATATCTCGCGAACAGATTGACGAACTCGAGAAATTCCTGTTGCATCTGAAAGCAGAAACTCGCCCGATTACAACGGTATATGTATTTTTCCCCTAAGCCATTGTAGTTATTGGTTTCGAGTATCAGACTTGCGACAATTTTGATGGTTTCTCAACCATTCCTTATCGTCAAACTCCCATATCTCGCAAACGGATTGACGAACTCGAGAAATTCCTCTTGCATCTGAAAGTAGAAACTCGCCCGATTACAACGGTGTGTGTATTTTTGCCCTAGGCCATTCCAGTTATTGGTTTCGAGTATCAGACTTGCGAAAATTTTGATGGTTTCTCAACCATTCCTTAACTTCAAACTCCCATATCTCGCGAACTGATTGACGAACTCGAGAAATTCCTGTTGCACCTGAAAGTAGAAACTAGCCCGATTACAATGGTGTGTGTACTTTTCCGCTAGACCATTCCAGTTATTGGTTTCGAGTATCAGACTTGCGAAAATTTTGATGGTTTCTCAACAATTCCTTCACTTCAAACTCCCATATCTCGCGAACAGATTGACGAACTCGAGAAATTCCTGTTGCATCTGAAAGTAGAAACTCTCCCGATTACAACTGTATGTGTATTTTTCCCCCAGGCCATTGTAGTTATTGGTTTCGAGATTCAGACTTGCGACAATTTTGATGGTTTCTCGACCATTCCTTAACTTCAAACTCCCATATCTCGCGAACAGATTGACGAACTCGAGAAATTCCTGTTGCACCTGAAAGTAGAAACTCGCCCGATTACAATGGTGTGTATACTTTTCCGCTAGGCCATTCCAGTTATTGGTTTCGAGTATCAGACTTGCGAAAATTTTGATGGTTTCTCAATCATTCCTTAATTTCAAACTCCCATATCTCGCGAACGGATTGACGAACTCGAGAAATTCCTGTTGCATCTGAAAGTAGAAACTCTCCCGATTACAACTGTATGTGTATTTATCCCCTAGGCCATTGTAGTTATTGGTTTCGAGTATCAGACTTGCGAAAATTTTGATGGATCCTCAACCATTCCTTAAATTCAAACTCCCATATCTCGCGAACGGATTGACGAACTCGACAAATTCCTGTTGCATCTGAAAGCACAAACTCGTCCGATTACAACGGTGTGTGTATTTTTGCCCTAGGCCATTCCAGTTATTGGTTTCGAGTATCAGACTTGCGAAAATTTTGATGGTTTCTCAACCATTCCTTAACTTCAAACTCCCATATCTCGCGATCGGATTGACGAACTCGAGAAATTCCTTTTGCACCTGAAAGTAGAAACTCGCCCGATTACAATGGTGTGTGTACTTTTCCGCTAGGCCATTCCAGTTATTGGTTTCGAGTATCAGACTTGCGAAATTTTGATGGTTTCTCAATCATTCCTTAATTTCAAACTCCCATATCTCGCGAACGGATTGACGAACTCGAGAAATTCCTGTTGCATCTGAAAGTAGAAACTCTCCCGATTACAACTGTATGTGTATTTTTCCCCCAGGCCATTGTAGTTATTGGTTTCGAGTATCAGACTTGCGACAATTTTGATGGTTTCTCAACCATTCCTTAACTTCAAACTCCCATATCTCGCAAACGGATTGACGAACTCGAGAAATTCCTGTTGCATCTGAAAGCACAAACTCGTCCGATTACAACGGTGTGTGTATTTTTGCCCTAGGCCATTCCAGTTATTGGTTTCGAGTATCAGACTTGCGAAAATTTTGATGGCTTCTCAACCATTCCTTCACTTCAAACTCCCATATCTCGCGAACGGATTGACGAACTCGAGAAATTCCTCTTGCATCTGAAAGTAGAAACTCGCCCGATTACAATGGTGTGTGTATTTTTGCCCCAGGCCATTCCAGTTATTGGTTTCGAGTATCAGACTTGCGAAAATTTTGATGGTTTCTCAACCATTCCTCAACTTCAAACTCCCATATCTCGTGAACGGATTGACGAACTCGACAAACTCCTGTTGCATCTGAAAGCAGAAACTCGACCTATTACAATTGTGTGTGTACTTTTCCCCTAAGCCAGTCCAGTTATTGGTTTCGAGTATCCGACTTGCGAAAATTTTGATGGTTTCTCAACAATTCCTTCACTTCAAACTCCCATATCTCGCGAACAGATTGACGAACTCGAGAAATTCCTGTTGCATCTGAAAGCAGAAACTCGCCCGATTACAACGGTATATGTATTTTTCCCCTAAGCCATTGTAGTTATTGGTTTCGAGTATCAGACTTGCGACAATTTTGATGGTTTCTCAACCATTCCTTAACGTCAAACTCCCATATCTCGCAAACGGATTGACGAACTCGAGAAATTCCTCTTGCATCTGAAAGTAGAAACTCGCCCGATTACAACGGTGTGTGTATTTTTGCCCTAGGCCATTCCAGTTATTGGTTTCGAGTATCAGACTTGCGAAAATTTTGATGGTTTCTCAACCATTCCTTAACTTCAAACTCCCATATCTCGCGAACTGATTGACGAACTCGAGAAATTCCTGTTGCACCTGAAAGTAGAAACTAGCCCGATTACAATGGTGTGTGTACTTTTCCGCTAGGCCATTCCAGTTATTGGTTTCGAGTATCAGACTTGCGAAAATTTTGATGGTTTCTCAACAATTCCTTCACTTCAAACTCCCATATCTCGCGAACAGATTGACGAACTCGAGAAATTCCTGTTGCACCTGAAAGTAGAAACTCTCCCGATTACAACTGTATGTGTATTTTTCCCCCAGGCCATTGTAGTTATTGGTTTCGAGATTCAGACTTGCGACAATTTTGATGGTTTCTCGACCATTCCTTAACTTCAAACTCCCATATCTCGCGAACAGATTGACGAACTCGAGAAATTCCTGTTGCACCTGAAAGTAGAAACTCGCCCGATTACAATGGTGTGTGTACTTTTCCGCTAGGCCATTCCAGTTATTGGTTTCGAGTATCAGACTTGCGAAAATTTTGATGGTTTCTCAATCATTCCTTAATTTCAAACTCCCATATCTCGCGAACGGATTGACGAACTCGAGAAATTCCTGTTGCATCTGAAAGTAGAAACTCTCCCGATTACAACTGTATGTGTATTTATCCCCTAGGCCATTGTAGTTATTGGTTTCGAGTATCAGACTTGCGAAAATTTTGATCGATCCTCAACCATTCCTTAAATTCAAACTCCCATATCTCGCGAACGGATTGACGAACTCGACAAATTCCTGTTGCATCTGAAAGCACAAACTCGTCCGATTACAACGGTGTGTGTATTTTTGCCCTAGGCCATTCCAGTTATTGGTTTCGAGTATCAGACTTGCGAAAATTTTGATGGTTTCTCAACCATTCCTTAACTTCAAACTCCCATATCTCGCGATCGGATTGACGAACTCGAGAAATTCCTTTTGCACCTGAAAGTAGAAACTCGCCCGATTACAATGGTGTGTGTACTTTTCCGCTAGGCCATTCCAGTTATTGGTTTCGAGTATCAGACTTGCGAAATTTTGATGGTTTCTCAATCATTCCTTAATTTCAAACTCCCATATCTCGCGAACGGATTGACGAACTCGAGAAATTCCTGTTGCATCTGAAAGTAGAAACTCTCCCGATTACAACTGTATGTGTATTTTTCCCCCAGGCCATTGTAGTTATTGGTTTCGAGTATCAGACTTGCGACAATTTTGATGGTTTCTCAACCATTCCTTAACTTCAAACTCCCATATCTCGCAAACGGATTGACGAACTCGAGAAATTCCTGTTGCATCTGAAAGCACAAACTCGTCCGATTACAACGGTGTGTGTATTTTTGCCCTAGGCCATTCCAGTTATTGGTTTCGAGTATCAGACTTGCGAAAATTTTGATGGCTTCTCAACCATTCCTTCACTTCAAACTCCCATATCTCGCGAACGGATTGACGAACTCTAGAAATTCTTGTTGAATCTTAAAGTAGAAACTCGCCCGATTACAACGGTATATGTATTTTTCCCCTAGGCCACTGTAGTTATTGGTTTCGAGTATCAGATTTGGGAAAATTTTGATGGATTCTCAACCATTCCTTAACTTCAAACTCCCATATCTCGGGAACGGACTGACGAACTCGACAAATTCCTGTTGCATCTGAAAGTAGAAACTCGCCCGATTACAATGGTGTGTGTAGTTTTCCCCTGGGCCATCCCAGTTATTGGTTTCGAGTATCAGACTTGCGAAAATTTTGATGGTTTCTCAACCATTCCTTAACTTCAAACTCCCATATCTCGCGAACGGATTGACGAACTCGAGAAATTCCTGTTGCATCTGAAAGCAGAAACTCGCCCGATTACAACGGTATGTGTATTTTTGCCCTAGGCCATAGTAGTTATAGGTTTCGAGTATCAGACTTGCGAAAATTTTGACGGTTTCTCAACCATTCCTTAACTTCAAACTCCCATATCTCGCGAACGGATTGCCGAAATCGAGAAATTCCTGTTGCATCTGAAAGCAGAAACTCCCCCGATTACAATTGTGTGTGTACTTTTCCCCTAAGCCAGTCCAGTTATTGGTTTCGAGTATCCGACTTGCGAAAATTTTGATGGTTTCTCAACAATTCCTTAACTTCAAACTCCCATATCTCGCGAACGGATTGACGAACTCGAGAAATTCCTGTTGCATCTGAAAGTAGAAACTCGCCCGATTACAACGGTATATGTATTTTTCCTCTAGGCCATTGTAGTTATTGGTTTCGAGTATCTGACTTTTTTTTTTTTTTTATTAACGTGGGGGAAATCTTCGAAAGACCCCCCCGCCGCCTGGGGAGGGGCGGGGGGAGTGTGGGATTCCCCGCGCCCGGAAGGAAACCCATCGGGCGCGGGACCTACCCACTAAAACCCACCACGGTGGCCATCCTCGCACTATGCAGGGGGAGCACCTGGGACCGAAGACATCATAACATCAGGTGCTCCCCCGTGCAGGGCTCTCGCGCCCGTGGCCTCCCGTTCCAGGGAAGGGAGGGGGTACTTCACCCTCCCTTCCCTGTTTTCTCCTCGGCGCTCTGGCGCCCGACGTCGGAGCAGGGCCACACTGCTCCGACGTCCCACTCCCGGGGGCCGCCCGAGGGCGGCCGCGAGTCCCACACTCGCGACCGCCCACGGCCCCCATAGCCGCGCCGGAGGCACGGCCCTGGGACCGTGCCGTCGGCGCGGCCGCACCCCGGCTCGTACGCTCCCGAGGGCGGCTCTGGCCTCTCCGCCCTCGAGAGCGTCGCCGTCCCTTATTCTTCCCACCCCTCAGACGACGGGCGGTGGCACGAGCCTCAAGGGCTACGCACCCCCGCCCGCCGCTCTCAGGGTGGCCTCCCCGGCCCTTCCGGAGGCCCACCCGCCCCGGCCTCGGACGAGGCCTCGCTCGCGGTCTCCCGCTCTCGCGAATGCGGCTCGCGGCCTCCTTCTGCGAAATTACCTCCTCGCAGAAGGAGGCCACGGCCCGCCACTTCGTCTCGCTGCCGAGCATGGCCCGTACCACGCCCGGCAGCGATAGATCCGCCCCAATCACGGCCGTGAGGACACGGCGCTCCACCCCCCAGGCCGGACACACCTCGAGGGTGTGTTGCGCCGTGTCCTCGTCCGCTGGACAGTGCCAGCAGCGCGCCGCCTCTTCCACACCGATCCGGCACAGGTACTGTCCGAAGCATCCGTGCCCGGACAGCACCTGCACCAACCGGTAGGTGAGTGAGCCGAAGCGCCTACCCAGCCACTCAAACAGGACCGGCCGGATAGCCCGGACAGTCCTCTGGCCGAACAACGGCTCGGCCAGCCGCTGCTGCCAAAGCTGCAGCATGGACTCCCGGGCCTGGCGCCTGAGGGCCTCCACCTCGCATCCCGCCAGGACTACCCCATCCTCGCGGGCGCGCATGCGGCCCTCGTAGAAAGCCGCATGCGCGCCCGCGATCAAGTCCGCCGGGGGTAGCCCTGACAGGACGCTCGCCGCCTCATACGAAACGGTCCGGTACCCCCGGGCGATCCGCAGTGCAAGCCGCCTTTGAACCCGGCGCAGCAATACCTTGCTGCGCCGGGAGGCGGCCAGGTCGCCCGCCCAAACGGGGGCCCCGTATAGGGCCACCGAGTGGACCATTCCCGCGTAGAGGCGGCGAACCCGGTCACTCGGGCCCCGCAGGTTGGGGAGGATACGGCCCAAAGCGCCAACTATCCTCTCCAACCGCGGGGCCAGGGCCCGGAAATGGCCCTCGAAGCGCCAGTGGCTGTCGAGGTGAAGTCCCAGATATTTCATCTGAGACCTCACCTCGACGTCTGTCTCACCCACCCGGATCAGGGGGGGAGGCGGCTCTCCCCGGGGTCTATACATCCCGAGTACCTCGGTTTTGTGGAGAGCCACCTCCAAACCGATCCCCCTGATCCGGGAGACGACGCGCCGGGCACCGTCCTCGGCGGCCCGAACAGCCCCCCTCCAGTCCCCCCCGACGGCCAGCAACAAGGTGTCGTCCGCGTAACACGTCAGACTGACGCCGTCGGGGAGGTCTTCGGCCCGCAGGACGGTGTCGTACCCGAGGTTCCACAGCAGGGGTCCTAACACCGACCCCTGCGGAACCCCGGAGTACACCGCTCTCCTCTCCGTCCCGCACCGGCCCGGATACTCGATCCACCTGTCGCGGAGGTAGTCCTCGACGACTGCCCTAAGGTAGGCGGGGACTCGATGTTCCTCAAGCCCCCGCCTAATCGCCTCCCAGGGTAGGGTGTTAAACGCATTGGCGATGTCCAAGGACACCGCCAATGCCACCCCACCCCGGGAGACCGCCGAGGCCGAGAGGGACCGGACGCGTCGAATCGCGTCGATCGTCGACCGGCCCTCCCGGAACCCGAACTGGCACTCCGCCAGCCCGGGCCCACCCCGCGACAGGTGCCCGACGATGCGGGCCGCCACGACTCTTTCTAGGAGCTTGCCCACATCGTCGAGCAGGCAAATCGGCCGGTACGCGGACGGAGAGTCCGCGGGCCTACCCTCTTTCCGGAGGAGGACCATTCGGGCCACCTTCCATGCGGAGGGGAATCGCCCGGCCTCCAGGCAGCGGTCGAATAGCTCCCGGAGGCCGTCACCCAGGACGTCCGCGGCCAAGACCAAGACTCGGCCGGGCACTCCCGAAGGACCCGGGGCAGTATCTTTCGCCCCGAGTCTTCGGATGGCCGCGGCTAGCTCCCCAGCCGAGACCCCCAGCTCCGCGGACCAGGTGGTCGGGTCCGCAGAGGGACGTGGCCCGCTCTCCCCCACGATCGGGAAGAGCGTGTCGACCACGTCCCTCAAGAGCTGGGGGTCGAGACTCTCGGTGATCGGGGGAGCCCATGGCCGGAGTTTATTTAGAACTATCCGGTATGGGCGCCCCCATGGATCCCGCTCGAGGGTCTCGAGGAGCTCCTTCCAGCTCTGGGCCTTGGCCCGGGCTCTGGGCCTCGCAGAAACTCGCCCGATTACAATGGTGTGTGTACTTTTCCGCTAGGCCATTCCAGTTATTGGTTTCGAGTATGAGACTTGCGAAAATTTTGATGGCTTCTCAACCATTCCTTCACTTCAAACTCCCATATCTCGCGAACGGATTGACGAACTCTAGAAATTCTTGTTGAATCTTAAAGTAGAAACTCGCCCGATTACGACGGTATATGTATTTTTCCCCTAGGCCATTGTAGTTATTGGTTTCGAGTATCAGATTTGGGAAAATTTTGATGGATCTCAACCATTCCTTAACTTCAAACTCCCATATCTCGGGAACGGACTGACGAACTCGAGAAATTCCTGTTGCATCTGAAAGCAGAAACTCGCCCGATTACAATGGTGTGTGTACTTTTCCCCTGGGCCATACCAGTTATTGGTTTCGAGTATCAGACTTGCGGAAATTTTGATGGTTTCTCAACCATTCTTTAACTTCAAACTCCCATATCTCGCGAACGGATTGACGAACTCGAGAAATTCCTGTTGCATCTGAAAGTAGAAACTCGCCCGATTACAACGGTATGTGTATTTATCCCCTAGGCCATTGTAGTTATTGGTTTCGAGTATCAGACTTGCGAAAATTTTGATGGATCCTCAACCATTCCTTAAATTCAAACTCCCATATCTCGCGAACGGATTGACGAACTCGAGAAATTCCTGTTGCATCTGAAAGCACAAACTTGTCCGATTACAACGGTGTGTGTATTTTTGCCCTAGGCCATTCCAGTTATTGGTTTCGAGTATCAGACTTGCGGAAATTTTGATGGTTTCTCAACCATTCCTTAACTTCAAACTCCCATATCTCGCGAACGGATTGACGAACTCGAGAAATTCCCGTTGCATCTGAAAGTAGAAACTCTCCCGATTACAACGGTATGTGTATTTTTCCCCCAGGCCATTGTAGTTATTGGTATCGAGTATCAGACTTGCGAAAATTTTGATGGTTTCTCAACCATTCCTTAACTTCAAACTCCCATATCTCGCAAACGGATTGACGAACTCGAGAAATTCCTGTTGCATCTGAAAGTAGAAACACACCCGATTACAATGGCGTGTGCACTTTCCCCCTAAGCCATACCAGTTATTGGTTTCGAGTATCCGACTTGCGAGAATTTTGATGGTTTCTCTACCATTCCTTAACTTCAAACTCCCATATCTCGCGAACGGATTGACGAACTCGACAAACTCCTGTTGCATCTGAAAGTAGAAACTCGCCCGATTACAACGGTATGTGTATTTATCCCCTAGGCCATTGTAGTTATTGGTTTCGAGTATCAGACTTGCGAAAATTTTGATGGACCCTCAACCATTCCTTAAATTCAAACTCCCATATCTCGCGAACGGATTGACGAACTCGAGAAATTCCTGTTGCATCTGAAAGCACAAACTCGTCCGATTACAACGGTGTGTGTATTTTTGCCCTAGGCCATTCCAGTTATTGGTTTCGAGTATCAGACTTGCGAAAATTTTGATGGTTTCTCAACCATTCCTTAACTTCAAACGCCCATATCTCGCGAACGGATTGACGAACTCGAGAAATTCCTGTTGCACCTGAAAGTAGAAACTCGCCCGATTACAATGGTGTGTGTATTTTTCCCCCAGGCCATTGTAGTTATTGGTTTCGAGTATCAGACTTGCGACAATTTTGATGGTTTCTCAACCATTCCTTAACTTCAAACTCCCATATCTCGCAAACGGATTGACGAACTCGAGAAATTCCTCTTGCATCTGAAAGTAGAAACTCGCCCGATTACAATGGTGTGTGTATTTTTGCCCCAGGCCATTCCAGTTATTGGTTTCGAGTATCAGACTTGCGAAAATTTTGATGGTTTCTCAACCATTCCTCAACTTCAAACTCCCATATCTCGTGAACGGATTGACGAACTCGACAAACTCCTGTTGCATCTGAAAGCAGAAACTCGACCTATTACAATTGTGTGTGTACTTTTCCCCTAAGCCAGTCCAGTTATTGGTTTCGAGTATCCGACTTGCGAAAATTTTGATGGTTTCTCAACAATTCCTTCACTTCAAACTCCCATATCTCGCGAACGGATTGACGAACTCGAGAAATTCCTGTTGCATCTGAAAGCAGAAACTCGCCCGATTACAATGATGTGTGTACTTTTCCCCTGGGCCATACCAGTTATTGGTTTCGAGTATCAGACTTGCGGAAATTTTGATGGTTTCTCAACCATTCTTTAACTTCAAACTCCCATATCTCGCGAACGGATTGACGAACTCGAGAAATTCCTGTTGCATCTGAAAGTAGAAACTCGCCCGATTACAACGGTATGTGTATTTATCCCCTAGGCCATTGTAGTTATTGGTTTCGAGTATCAGACTTGCGAAAATTTTGATGGATCCTCAACCATTCCTTAAATTCAAACTCCCATATCTCGCGAACGGATTGACGAACTCGAGAAATTCCTGTTGCATCTGAAAGCACAAACTTGTCCGATTACAACGGTGTGTGTATTTTTGCCCTAGGCCATTCCAGTTATTGGTTTCGAGTATCAGACTTGCGGAAATTTTGATGGTTTCTCAACCATTCCTTAACTTCAAACTCCCATATCTCGCGAACGGATTGACGAACTCGAGAAATTCCCGTTGCATCTGAAAGTAGAAACTCTCCCGATTACAACGGTATGTGTATTTTTCCCCCAGGCCATTGTAGTTATTGGTATCGAGTATCAGACTTGCGAAAATTTTGATGGTTTCTCAACCATTCCTTAACTTCAAACTCCCATATCTCGCAAACGGATTGACGAACTCGAGAAATTCCTGTTGCATCTGAAAGTAGAAACACACCCGATTACAATGGAGTGTGCACTTTCCCCCTAAGCCATACCAGTTATTGGTTTCGAGTATCCGACTTGCGAGAATTTTGATGGTTTCTCTACCATTCCTTAACTTCAAACTCCCATATCTCGCGAACGGATTGACGAACTCGAGAAATTCCTGTTGCATCTGAAAGTAGAAACTCGCCCGATTACAACGGTATGTGTATTTATCCCCTAGGCCATTGTAGTTATTGGTTTCGAGTATCAGACTTGCGAAAATTTTGATGGACCCTCAACCATTCCTTAAATTCAAACTCCCATATCTCGCGAACGGATTGACGAACTCGAGAAATTCCTGTTGCATCTGAAAGCACAAACTCGTCCGATTACAACGGTGTGTGTATTTTTGCCCTAGGCCATTCCAGTTATTGGTTTCGAGTATCAGACTTGCGAAAATTTTGATGGTTTCTCAACCATTCCTTAACTTCAAACGCCCATATCTCGCGAACGGATTGACGAACTCGAGAAATTCCTGTTGCACCTGAAAGTAGAAACTCGCCCGATTACAATGGTGTGTGTACTTTTCCGCTAGGCCATTCCAGTTATTGGTTTCGAGTATCAGACTTGCGAAAATTTTGATGGTTTCTCAATCATTCCTTAATTTCAAACTCCCATATCTCGCGAACGGATTGACGAACTCGAGAAATTCCTGTTGCATCTGAAAGTAGAAACTCTCCCGATTACAACGGTATGTGTATTTTTCCCCCAGGTCATTGTAGCTATTGGTATCGAGTATCAGACTTGCGAAAATTTTGATGGTTTCTCAACCATTCCTTAACTTCAAACTCCCATATCTCGCAAACGGAATGACGAACTCGAGAAATTCCTGTTGCATCTGAAAGTAGAAACTCTCCCGATTACAACGGTATGTGTACTTTTCCCCCAGGCCATTGTAGTTATTGGTTTCGAGTATCAGAATTGCGAAAATTTTGATGGATCCTCAACCATTCCTTAACTTCAAACGCCCATATCTCGCGAACGGATTGACGAACTCGAGAAATTCCTGTTGCACCTGAAAGTAGAAACTCGCCCGATTACAATGGTGTGTGTACTTTTCCGCTAGGCCATTCCAGTTATTGGTTTCGAGTATCAGACTTGCGAAAATTTTGATGATTTCTCAATCATTCCTTAATTTCAAACTCCCATATCTCGCGAACGGATTGACGAACTCGAAAAATTCCTGTTGCATCTGAAAGTAGAAACTCTCCCGATTACAACTGTATGTGTATTTTTCCCCCAGGCCATTGTAGTTATTGGTTTCGAGTATCAGACTTGCGACAATTTTGATGGTTTCTCAACCATTCCTTAACTTCAAACTCCCATATCTCGCAAACGGATTGACGAACTCGAGAAATTCCTCTTGCATCTGAAAGTAGAAACTCGCCCGATTACAATGGTGTGTGTATTTTTGCCCCAGGCCATTCCAGTTATTGGTTTCGAGTATCAGACTTGCGAAAATTTTGATGGTTTCTCAACCATTCCTCAACTTCAAACTCCCATATCTCGTGAACGGATTGACGAACTCGACAAACTCCTGTTGCATCTGAAAGCAGAAACTCGACCTATTACAATTGTGTGTGTACTTTTCCCCTAAGCCAGTCCAGTTATTGGTTTCGAGTATCCGACTTGCGAAAATTTTGATGGTTTCTCAACAATTCCTTCACTTCAAACTCCCATATCTCGCGAACAGATTGACGAACTCGAGAAATTCCTGTTGCATCTGAAAGCAGAAACTCGCCCGATTACAACGGTATATGTATTTTTCCCCTAAGCCATTGTAGTTATTGGTTTCGAGTATCTGACTTGCGAAAATTTTGATGGTTTCTCAACCATTCCTTAACTTCAAACTCCCATATCTCGCGAACGGATTGACGAACTCGAGAAATTCCTATTGCATCTGAAAGTAGAAACTCGCCCGATTACAACGGTGTGTGTATTTTTGCCCTAGGCCATTCCAGTTATTGGTTTCGAGTATCAGACTTGCGAAAATTTTGATGGTTTCTCAACCATTCCTTAACTTCAAACTCCCATATCTCGCGAACGGATTGACGAACTCGAGAAATTCCTGTTGCACCTGAAAGTAGAAACTAGCCCGATTACAATGGTGTGTGTACTTTTCCGCTAGGCCATTCCAGTTATTGGTTTCGAGTATCAGACTTGCGAAAATTTTGATGGTTTCTCAATCATTCCTTAATTTCAAACTCCCATATCTCGCGAACGGATTGACGAACTCGAGAAATTCCTGTTGCATCTGAAAGTAGAAACTCTCCCGATTACAACTGTATGTGTATTTTTCCCCCAGGCCATTGTAGTTATTGGTTTCGAGTATCAGACTTGCGACAATTTTGATGGTTTCTCAACCATTCCTTAACTTCAAACTCCCATATCTCGCGAACGGATTGACGAACTCGAGAAATTCCTATTGCATCTGAAAGTAGAAACTCGCCCGATTACAATGGTGTGTGTATTTTTGCCCTAGGCCATTCCAGTTATTGGTTTCGAGTATCAGACTTGCGAAAATTTTGATGGTTTCTCAACCATTCCTCAACTTCAAACTCCCATATCTCGTGAACGGATTGACGAACTCGACAAACTCCTGTTGCATCTGAAAGCAGAAACTCGACCTATTACAATTGTGTGTGTACTTTTCCCCTAAGCCAGTCCAGTTATTGGTTTCGAGTATCCGACTTGCGAAAATTTTGATGGTTTCTCAACAATTCCTTCACTTCAAACTCCCATATCTCGCGAACAGATTGACAAACTCGAGAAATTCCTGTTGCATCTGAAAGTAGAAACTCTCCCGATTACAACTGTATGTGTATTTTTCCCCCAGGCCATTGTAGTTATTGGTTTCGAGATTCAGACTTGCGACAATTTTGATGGTTTCTCGACCATTCCTTAACTTCAAACTCCCATATCTCGCGAACAGATTGACGAACTCGAGAAATTCCTGTTGCACCTGAAAGTAGAAACTCGCCCGATTACAATGGTGTGTGTACTTTTCCGCTAGGCCATTCCAGTTATTGGTTTCGAGTATCAGACTTGCGAAAATTTTGATGGTTTCTCAATCATTCCTTAATTTCAAACTCCCATATCTCGCGAACGGATTGACGAACTCGAGAAATTCCTGTTGCATCTGAAAGTAGAAACTCTCCCGATTACAACTGTATGTGTATTTTTCCCCCAGGCCATTGTAGTTATTGGTTTCGAGTATCAGACTTGCGACAATTTTGATGGTTTCTCAACCATTCCTTAACTTCAAACTCCCATATCTCGCAAACGGATTGACGAACTCGAGAAATTCCTGTTGCATCTGAAAGCACAAACTCGTCCGATTACAACGGTGTGTGTATTTTTGCCCTAGGCCATTCCAGTTATTGGTTTCGAGTATCAGAGTTGCGAAAATTTTGATGGCTTCTCAACCATTCCTTCACTTCAAACTCCCATATCTCGCGAACGGATTGACGAACTCTTGAAATTCTTGTTGAATCTTAAAGTAGAAACTCGCCCGATTACAACGGTATATGTATTTTTCCCCTAGGCCATTGTAGTTATTGGTTTCGAGTATCAGATTTGGGAAAATTTTGATGGATTCTCAACCATTCCTTAACTTCAAACTCCCATATCTCGGGAACGGACTGACGAACTCGACAAATTCCTGTTGCATCTGAAAGTAGAAACTCGCCCGATTACAATGGTGTGTGTAGTTTTCCCCTGGGCCATCCCAGTTATTGGTTTCGAGTATCAGACTTGCGAAAATTTTGATGGTTTCTCAACCATTCCTTAACTTCAAACTCCCATATCTCGCGAACGGATTGACGAACTCGAGAAATTCCTGTTGCATCTGAAAGCAGAAACTCGCCCGATTACAACGGTATGTGTATTTTTGCCCTAGGCCATAGTAGTTATAGGTTTCGAGTATCAGACTTGCGAAAATTTTGACGGTTTCTCAACCATTCCTTAACTTCAAACTCCCATATCTCGCGAACGGATTGCCGAAATCGAGAAATTCCTGTTGCATCTGAAAGCAGAAACTCCCCCGATTACAATTGTGTGTGTACTTTTCCCCTAAGCCAGTCCAGTTATTGGTTTCGAGTATCCGACTTGCGAAAATTTTGATGGTTTCTCAACAATTCCTTAACTTCAAACTCCCATATCTCGCGGACGGATTGACGAACTCGAGAAATTCCTGTTGCATCTGAAAGTAGAAACTCGCCCGATTACAACGGTATATGTATTTTTCCTCTAGGCCATTGTTGTTATTGGTTTCGAGTATCTGACTTGCGAAAATTTTGATGGTTTCTCAACCATTCCTTCACTTCAAATTCCCACATCTCGCGAACAGATTGCCGAACTCGAGAAATTCCTGTTGCATCTGAAAGCAGAAACTCGCCTGATTACAACGGTATATGTATTTTTCCCCTAGGCCATTGTAGTTATTGGTTTCGAGTATCTGACTTGCGAAAATTTTGATGGTTTCTCAACCATTCCTTAACTTCAAACTCCCATATCTCGCGAACGGATTGACGAACTCGAGAAATTCCTGTTGCATCTGAAAGCAGAAACTCGCCCGATTACAATGGTGTGTGTACTTTTCCGCTAGGCCATTCCAGTTATTGGTTTCGAGTATCAGACTTGCGAAAATTTTGATGGTTTCTCAATCATTCCTTAATTTCAAACTCCCATATCTCGCGAACGGATTGACGAACTCGAGAAATTCCTGTTGCATCTGAAAGTAGAAACTCTCCCGATTACAACTGTATGTGTATTTTTCCCCCAGGCCATTGTAGTTATTGGTTTCGAGTATCAGACTTGCGACAATTTTGATGGTTTCTCAACCATTCCTTAACTTCAAACTCCCATATCTCGCGAACGGATTGACGAACTCGAGAAATTCCTGTTGCACCTGAAAGTAGAAACTAGCCCGATTACAATGGTGTGTGTACTTTTCCGCTAGGCCATTCCAGTTATTGGTTTCGAGTATCAGACTTGCGAAAATTTTGATGGTTTCTCAATCATTCCTTAATTTCAAACTCCCATATCTCGCGAACGGATTGACGAACTCGAGAAATTCCTGCTGCATCTGAAAGTAGAAACTCTCCCGATTACAACTGTATGTGTATTTTTCCCCCAGGCCATTGTAGTTATTGGTTTCGAGTATCAGACTTGCGACAATTTTGATGGTTTCTCAACCATTCCTTAACTTCAAACTCCCATATCTCGCGAACGGATTGACGAACTCGAGAAATTCCTATTGCATCTGAAAGTAGAAACTCGCCCGATTACAATGGTGTGTGTATTTTTGCCCTAGGCCATTCCAGTTATTGGTTTCGAGTATCAGACTTGCGAAAATTTTGATGGTTTCTCAACCATTCCTCAACTTCAAACTCCCATATCTCGTGAACGGATTGACGAACTCGACAAACTCCTGTTGCATCTGAAAGCAGAAACTCGACCTATTACAATTGTGTGTGTACTTTTCCCCTAAGCCAGTCCAGTTATTGGTTTCGAGTATCCGACTTGCGAAAATTTTGATGGTTTCTCAACAATTCCTTCACTTCAAACTCCCATATCTCGCGAACAGATTGACGAACTCGAGAAATTCCTGTTGCACCTGAAAGTAGAAACTCGCCCGATTACAATGGTGTGTGTACTTTTCCGCTAGGCCATTCCAGTTATTGGTTTCGAGTATCAGACTTGCGAAAATTTTGATGGTTTCTCAATCATTCCTTAATTTCAAACTCCCATATCTCGCGAACGGATTGACGAACTCGAGAAATTCCTGTTGCATCTGAAAGTAGAAACTCTCCCGATTACAACTGTATGTGTATTTTTCCCCCAGGCCATTGTAGTTATTGGTTTCGAGTATCAGACTTGCGACAATTTTGATGGTTTCTCAACCATTCCTTAACTTCAAACTCCCATATCTCGCGAACGGATTGACGAACTCGAGAAATTCCTATTGCATCTGAAAGTAGAAACTCGCCCGATTACAATGGTGTGTGTATTTTTGCCCTAGGCCATTCCAGTTATTGGTTTCGAGTATCAGACTTGCGAAAATTTTGATGGTTTCTCAACCATTCCTCAACTTCAAACTCCCATATCTCGTGAACGGATTGACGAACTCGACAAACTCCTGTTGCATCTGAAAGCAGAAACTCGACCTATTACAATTGTGTGTGTACTTTTCCCCTAAGCCAGTCCAGTTATTGGTTTCGAGTATCCGACTTGCGAAAATTTTGATGGTTTCTCAACAATTCCTTCACTTCAAACTCCCATATCTCGCGAACAGATTGACGAACTCGAGAAATTCCTGTTGCACCTGAAAGTAGAAACTCGCCCGATTACAATGGTGTGTGTACTTTTCCGCTAGGCCATTCCAGTTATTGGTTTCGAGTATCAGACTTGCGAAAATTTTGATGGTTTCTCAATCATTCCTTAATTTCAAACTCCCATATCTCGCGAACGGATTGACGAACTCGAGAAATTCCTGTTGCATCTGAAAGTAGAAACTCTCCCGATTACAACTGTATGTGTATTTTTCCCCCACGCCATTGTAGTTATTGGTTTCGAGTATCAGACTTGCGACAATTTTGATGGTTTCTCAACCATTCCTTAACTTCAAACTCCCATATCTCGCAAACGGATTGACGAACTCGAGAAATTCCTGTTGCATCTGAAAGCACAAACTCGTCCGATTACAACGGTGTGTGTATTTTTGCCCTAGGCCATTCCAGTTATTGGTTTCGAGTATGAGACTTGCAAAAGTTTTGATGGTTTCCCAACCATTCCGTCACTTCAAACTCCCATATCTCGCGAACGGATTGACGAACTCTAGAAATTCTTGTTGAATCTTAAAGTAGAAACTCGCCCGATTACAACGGTATATGTATTTTTCCCCTAGGCCATTGTAGTTATTGGTTTCGAGTATCAGATTTGGGAAAATTTTGATGGATTCTCAACAATTCCTTAACTTCAAACTCCCATATCTCGGGAACGGATTGACGAACTCGAGAAATTCCTGCTGCATCTGAAAGCACAAACTCGTCCGATTACAACGGTGTGTGTGTTTTTGCCCTAGGCCATTCCAGTTATTGGTTTCGAGTATCAGACTTGCGAAAATTTTGATGGTTTCTCAATCATTCCTTAATTTCAAACTCCCATATCTCGCGAACGGATTGACGAACTCGAAAAATTCCTGTTGCATCTGAAAGTAGAAACTCGCCCGATTACAACGGTATGTGAATTTATCCCCTAGGCCATTGTAGTTATTGGTTTCGAGTATCAGACTTGCGAAAATTTTGATGGATCCTCAACCATTCCTTAAATTCAAACTCCCATATCTCGCGAACGGATTGACGAACTCGACAAATTCCTGTTGCATCTGAAAGCACAAACTCGTCCGATTACAACGGTGTGTGTATTTTTGCCCTAGGCCATTCCAGTTATTGGTTTCGAGTATCAGACTTGCGAAAATTTTGATGGTTTCTCAACCATTCCTTAACTTCAAACTCCCATATCTCGCGAACGGATTGACGAACTCCAGAAATTCCTGTTGCACCTGAAAGTAGAAACTCGCCCGATTACAATGGTGTGTGTACTTTTCCGCTAGGCCGTTCCAGTTATTGGTTTCGAGTATCAGACTTGCGAAAATTTTGATGGTTTCTCAATCATTCCTTAATTTCAAACTCCCATATCTCGCGAACGGATTGACGTACTCGAGAAATTCCTGTTGCATCTGAAAGTAGAAACTCGCCCGATTACAACGGTATGTGTATTTATCCCCTAGGCCATTGTAGTTACTGGTTTCGAGTATCAGACTTGCGAAAATTTTGATGGATCCTCAACCATTCCGTAAATTCAAACTCCCATATCTCGCGAACGGATTGACGAACTCGACAAATTCCTGTTGCATCTGAAAGCACAAACTCGTCCGATTACAACGGTGTGTGTATTTTTGCCCTAGGCCATTCCAGTTATTGGTTTCGAGTATCAGACTTGCGAAAATTTTGATGGTTTCTCAACCATTCCTTAACTTCAAGCTCCCATATCTCGCGATCGGATTGACGAACTCGAGAAATTCCTTTTGCACCTGAAAGTAGAAACTCGCCCGATTACAATGGTGTGTGTACATTTCCGCTAGGCCATTCCAGTTATTGGTTTCGAGTATCAGACTTGCGAAATTTTGATGGTTTCTCAATCATTCCTTAATTTCAAACTCCCATATCTCGCGAACGGATGGACGAACTCGAGAAATTCCTGTTGCATCTGAAAGTAGAAACTCTCCCGATTACAACTGTATGTGTATTTTTCCCCCAGGCCATTGTAGTTATTGGTTTCGAGTATCAGACTTGCGACAATTTTGATGGTTTCTCAACCATTCCTTAACTTCAAACTCCCATATCTCGCAAACGGATTGACGAACTCGAGAAATTCCTGTTGCATCTGAAAGCACAAACTCGTCCGATTACAACGGTGTGTGTATTTTTGCCCTAGGCCATTCCAGTTATTGGTTTCGAGTATCAGAGTTGCGAAAATTTTGATGGCTTCTCAACCATTCCTTCACTTCAAACTCCCATATCTCGCGAACGGATTGACGAACTCTTGAAATTCTTGTTGAATCTTAAAGTAGAAACTCGCCCGATTACAACGGTATATGTATTTTTCCCCTAGGCCATTGTAGTTATTGGTTTCGAGTATCAGATTTGGGAAAATTTTGATGGATTCTCAACCATTCCTTAACTTCAAACTCCCATATCTCGGGAACGGACTGACGAACTCGACAAATTCCTGTTGCATCTGAAAGTAGAAACTCGCCCGATTACAATGGTGTGTGTAGTTTTCCCCTGGGCCATCCCAGTTATTGGTTTCGAGTATCAGACTTGCGAAAATTTTGATGGTTTCTCAACCATTCCTTAACTTCAAACTCCCATATCTCGCGAACGGATTGACGAACTCGAGAAATTCCTGTTGCATCTGAAAGCAGAAACTCGCCCGATTACAACGGTATGTGTATTTTTGCCCTAGGCCATAGTAGTTATAGGTTTCGAGTATCAGACTTGCGAAAATTTTGACGGTTTCTCAACCATTCCTTAACTTCAAACTCCCATATCTCGCGAACGGATTGCCGAAATCGAGAAATTCCTGTTGCATCTGAAAGCAGAAACTCCCCCGATTACAATTGTGTGTGTACTTTTCCCCTAAGCCAGTCCAGTTATTGGTTTCGAGTATCCGACTTGCGAAAATTTTGATGGTTTCTCAACAATTCCTTAACTTCAAACTCCCATATCTCGCGGACGGATTGACGAACTCGAGAAATTCCTGTTGCATCTGAAAGTAGAAACTCGCCCGATTACAACGGTATATGTATTTTTCCTCTAGGCCATTGTTGTTATTGGTTTCGAGTATCTGACTTGCGAAAATTTTGATGGTTTCTCAACCATTCCTTCATTTCAAATTCCCACATCTCGCGAACAGATTGCCGAACTCGAGAAATTCCTGTTGCATCTGAAAGCAGAAACTCGCCTGATTACAACGGTATATGTATTTTTCCCCTAGGCCATTGTAGTTATTGGTTTCGAGTATCTGACTTGCGAAAATTTTGATGGTTTCTCAACCATTCCTTAACTTCAAACTCCCATATCTCGCGAACGGATTGACGAACTCGAGAAATTCCTGTTGCATCTGAAAGCAGAAACTCGCCCGATTACAATGGTGTGTGTACTTTTCCGCTAGGCCATTCCAGTTATTGGTTTCGAGTATCAGACTTGCGAAAATTTTGATGGTTTCTCAATCATTCCTTAATTTCAAACTCCCATATCTCGCGAACGGATTGACGAACTCGAGAAATTCCTGTTGCATCTGAAAGTAGAAACTCTCCCGATTACAACTGTATGTGTATTTTTCCCCCAGGCCATTGTAGTTATTGGTTTCGAGTATCAGACTTGCGACAATTTTGATGGTTTCTCAACCATTCCTTAACTTCAAACTCCCATATCTCGCAAACGGATTGACGAACTCGAGAAATTCCTGTTGCATCTGAAAGCACAAACTCGTCCGATTACAACGGTGTGTGTATTTTTGCCCTAGGCCATTCCAGTTATTGGTTTCGAGTATGAGACTTGCGAAAATTTTGATGGCTTCTCAACCATTCCTTCACTTCAAACTCCCATATCTCGCGAACGGATTGACGAACTTTAGAAATTCTTGTTGAATCTTAAAGTAGAAACTCGCCCGATTACGACGGTATATGTATTTTTCCCCTAGGCCATTGTAGTTATTGGTTTCGAGTATCAGATTTGGGAAAATTTTGATGGATCTCAACCATTCCTTAACTTCAAACTAACATATCTCGGGAACGGACTGACGAACTCGACAAATTCCTGTTGCATCTGAAAGTAGAAACTAGCCCGATTACAATGGTGTGTGTAGTTTTCCCCTGGGCCATCCCAGTTATTGGTTTCGAGTATCAGACTTGCGAAAATTTTGATGGTTTCTCAACCATTCCTTAACTTCAAACTCCCATATCTCGCGAACGGATGGACGAACTCGAGAAATTCCTGTTGCATCTGAAAGTAGAAACTCGCCCGATTACAACGGTATGTGTATTTTTCCCCCAGGCCATTGTAGCTATTGGTTTCGAGTATCAGACTTGCGACAATTTTGATGGTTTCTCAACCATTCCTTAACTTCAAACTCCCATATCTCGCGAACGGATGGACGAACTCGAGAAATTCCTGTTGCATCTGAAAGCAGAAACTCGCCCGATTACAACGGTATGTGTATTTTTGCCCTAGGCCATAGTAGTTATTGGTTTCGAGTATCAGACTTGCGAAAATTTTGATGGTTTCTCAACCATTCCTTAACTTCAAACTCCCATATCTCGCGAACGGATTGCCGAACTCGAGAAATTCCTGTTGCATCTGAAAGTAGAAACTCGCCCGATTACAATTGTATGTGTACTTTTCCCCTAAGCCAGTCCAGTTATTGGTTTCGAGTATCCGACTTGCGAAAATTTTGTTGGTTTCTCAACAATTCCTTAACTTCAAACTCCCATATCTCGCGAACGGATTGACGAACTCGAGAAATTCCTGTTGCATCTGAAAGTAGAAACTCGCCCGATTACAACGGTATGTGTATTTTTCCCCCAGGCCATTGTAGCTATTGGTATCGAGTATCAGACTTGCGAAAATTTTGATGGTTTCTCAACCATTCCTTAACTTCAAACTCCCATATCTCGCAAACGGAATGACGAACTCGAGAAATTCCTGTTGCATCTGAAAGTAGAAACTCTCCCGATTACAACGGTATGTGTACTTTTCCCCCAGGCCATTGTAGTTATTGGTTTCGAGTATCAGAATTGCGAAAATTTTGATGGATCCTCAACCATTCCTTAACTTCAAACTCCCATATCTCGCGAACGGATTGACGAACTCGAGAAATTCCTGTTGCATCTGAAAGTAGAAACTCGCCCGATTACAATGGTGTGTGTACTTTTCCGCTAGGCCATTCCAGTTATTGGTTTCGAGTATCAGACTTGCGAAAATTTTGATGGTTTCTCAATCATTCCTTAATTTCAAACTCCCATATCTCGCGAACGGATTGACGAACTCGAGAAATTCCCGTTGCATCTGAAAGTAGAAACTCGCCCGATTACAACGGTATGTGTATTTATCCCCTAGGCCATTGTAGTTATTGGTTTCGAGTTTCAGACTTGCGAAAATTTTGATGGATCCTCAACCATTCCTTAACTTCAAACGCCCATATCTCGCGAACGGATTGACGAACTCGAGAAATTCCTGTTGCACCTGAAAGTAGAAACTCGCCCGATTACAATGGTGTGTGTACTTTTCCGCTAGGCCATTCCAGTTATTGGTTTCGAGTATCAGACTTGCGAAAATTTTGATGATTTCTCAATCATTCCTTAATTTCAAACTCCCATATCTCGCGAACGGATTGACGAACTCGAAAAATTCCTGTTGCATCTGAAAGTAGAAACTCTCCCGATTACAACTGTATGTGTATTTTTCCCCCAGGCCATTCCAGTTATTGGTTTCGAGTATCAGACTTGCGAAAATTTTGATGGTTTCTCAACCATTCCTCAACTTCAAACTCCCATATCTCGTGAACGGATTGACGAACTCGACAAACTCCTGTTGCATCTGAAAGCAGAAACTCGACCTATTACAATTGTGTGTGTACTTTTCCCCTAAGCCAGTCCAGTTATTGGTTTCGAGTATCCGACTTGCGAAAATTTTGATGGTTTCTCAACAATTCCTTCACTTCAAACTCCCATATCTCGCGAACAGATTGACGAACTCGAGAAATTCCTGTTGCATCTGAAAGTAGAAACTCTCCCGATTACAACTGTATGTGTATTTTTCCCCCAGGCCATTGTAGTTATTGGTTTCGAGATTCAGACTTGCGACAATTTTGATGGTTTCTCGACCATTCCTTAACTTCAAACTCCCATATCTCGCGAACAGATTGACGAACTCGAGAAATTCCTGTTGCACCTGAAAGTAGAAACTCGCCCGATTACAATGGTGTGTGTACTTTTCCGCTAGGCCATTCCAGTTATTGGTTTCGAGTATCAGACTTGCGAAAATTTTGATGGTTTCTCAATCATTCCTTAATTTCAAACTCCCATATCTCGCGAACGGATTGACGAACTCGAGAAATTCCTGTTGCATCTGAAAGTAGAAACTCTCCCGATTACAACTGTATGTGTATTTTTCCCCCACGCCATTGTAGTTATTGGTTTCGAGTATCAGACTTGCGACAATTTTGATGGTTTCTCAACCATTCCTTAACTTCAAACTCCCATATCTCGCAAACGGATTGACGAACTCGAGAAATTCCTGTTGCATCTGAAAGCACAAACTCGTCCGATTACAACGGTGTGTGTATTTTTGCCCTAGGCCATTCCAGTTATTGGTTTCGAGTATGAGACTTGCGAAAATTTTGATGGTTTCTCAACCATTCCGTCACTTCAAACTCCCATATCTCGCGAACGGATTGACGAACTCTAGAAATTCTTGTTGAATCTTAAAGTAGAAACTCGCCCGATTACAACGGTATATGTATTTTTCCCCTAGGCCATTGTAGTTATTGGTTTCGAGTATCAGATTTGGGAAAATTTTGATGGATTCTCAACAATTCCTTAACTTCAAACTCCCATATCTCGGGAACGGATTGACGAACTCGAGAAATTCCTGTTGCATCTGAAAGCACAAACTCGTCCGATTACAACGGTGTGTGTGTTTTTGCCCTAGGCCATTCCAGTTATTGGTTTCGAGTATCAGACTTGCGAAAATTTTGATGGTTTCTCAACCATTCCTTAACTTCAAACTCCCATATCTCGCGAACGGATTGACGAACTCCAGAAATTCCTGTTGCACCTGAAAGTAGAAACTCGCCCGATTACAATGGTGTGTGTACTTTTCCGCTAGGCCATTCCAGTTATTGGTTTCGAGTATCAGACTTGCGAAAATTTTGATGGTTTCTCAATCATTCCTTAATTTCAAACTCCCATATCTCGCGAACGGATTGACGTACTCGAGAAATTCCTGTTGCATCTGAAAGTAGAAACTCGCCCGATTACAACGGTATGTGTATTTATCCCCTAGGCCATTGTAGTTATTGGTTTCGAGTATCAGACTTGCGAAAATTTTGATGGATCCTCAACCATTCCGTAAATTCAAACTCCCATATCTCGCGAACGGATTGACGAACTCGACAAATTCCTGTTGCATCTGAAAGCACAAACTCGTCCGATTACAACGGTGTGTGTATTTTTGCCCTAGGCCATTCCAGTTATTGGTTTCGAGTATCAGACTTGCGAAAATTTTGATGGTTTCTCAACCATTCCTTAACTTCAAACTCCCATATCTCGCGATCGGATTGACGAACTCGAGAAATTCCTTTTGCACCTGAAAGTAGAAACTCGCCCGATTACAATGGTGTGTGTACTTTTCCGCTAGGCCATTCCAGTTATTGGTTTCGAGTATCAGACTTGCGAAATTTTGATGGTTTCTCAATCATTCCTTAATTTCAAACTCCCATATCTCGCGAACGGATTGACGAACTCGAGAAATTCCTGTTGCATCTGAAAGTAGAAACTCTCCCGATTACAACTGTATGTGTATTTTTCCCCCAGGCCATTGTAGTTATTGGTTTCGAGTATCAGACTTGCGACAATTTTGATGGTTTCTCAACCATTCCTTAACTTCAAACTCCCATATCTCGCAAACGGATTGACGAACTCGAGAAATTCCTGTTGCATCTGAAAGCACAAACTCGTCCGATTACAACGGTGTGTGTATTTTTGCCCTAGGCCATTCCAGTTATTGGTTTCGAGTATCAGACTTGCGAAAATTTTGATGGCTTCTCAACCATTCCTTCACTTCAAACTCCCATATCTCGCGAACGGATTGACGAACTCTAGAAATTCTTGTTGAATCTTAAAGTAGAAACTCGCCCGATTACAACGGTATATGTATTTTTCCCCTAGGCCATTGTAGTTATTGGTTTCGAGTATCAGATTTGGGAAAATTTTGATGGATTCTCAACCATTCCTTAACTTCAAACTCCCATATCTCGGGAACGGACTGACGAACTCGACAAATTCCTGTTGCATCTGAAAGTAGAAACTCGCCCGATTACAATGGTGTGTGTAGTTTTCCCCTGGGCCATCCCAGTTATTGGTTTCGAGTATCAGACTTGCGAAAATTTTGATGGTTTCTCAACCATTCCTTAACTTCAAACTCCCATATCTCGCGAACGGATTGACGAACTCGAGAAATTCCTGTTGCATCTGAAAGCAGAAACTCGCCCGATTACAACGGTATGTGTATTTTTGCCCTAGGCCATAGTAGTTATAGGTTTCGAGTATCAGACTTGCGAAAATTTTGACGGTTTCTCAACCATTCCTTAACTTCAAACTCCCATATCTCGCGGACGGATTGACGAACTCGAGAAATTCCTGTTGCATCTGAAAGTAGAAACTCGCCCGATTACAACGGTATATGTATTTTTCCTCTAGGCCATTGTAGTTATTGGTTTCGAGTATCTGACTTGCGAAAATTTTGATGGTTTCTCAACCATTCCTTCACTTCAAATTCCCACATCTCGCGAACAGATTGCCGAACTCGAGAAATTCCTGTTGCATCTGAAAGCAGAAACTCGCCTGATTACAACGGTATATGTATTTTTCCCCTAGGCTATTGTAGTTATTGGTTTCGAGTATCTGACTTGCGAAAATTTTGATGGTTTCTCAACCATTCCTTCACTTCAAATTCCCACATCTCGCGAACAGATTGCCGAACTCGAGAAATTCCTGTTGCATCTGAAAGCAGAAACTCGCCTGATTACAACGGTATATGTATTTTTCCCCTAGGCTATTGTAGTTATTGGTTTCGAGTATCTGACTTGCGAAAATTTTGATGGTTTCTCAACCATTCCTTAACTTCAAACTCCCATATCTCGCGAACGGATTGACGAACTCGAGAAATTCCTGTTGCATCTGAAAGCAGAAACTCGCCCGATTACAATGGTGTGTGTACTTTTCCCCTAAGCCAGTCCAGTTATTGGTTTCGAGTATCCGACTTGCGAAAGTTTTGATGGTTTCTCAACAATTCCTTAACTTCAAACTCCCATATCTCGCGAACGGATTGACGAACTCGAGAAATTCCTGTTGCATCTGAAAGCAGAAACTCGCCCGATTACAACGGTATATGTATTTTTCCCCTAGGCCATTGTAGTTATTGGTTTCGAGTATCTGACTTGCGAAAATTTTGATGGTTTCTCAACCATTCCTTAACTTCAAACTCCCATATCTCGCGAACGGATTGACGAACTCGAGAAATTCCTGTTGCATCTGAAAGCAGAAACTCGCCCGATTACAACGGTATGTGTATTTTTGCCCTAGGCCATAGTAGTTATTGGTTTCGAGTATCAGACTTGCGAAAATTTTGATGGTTTCTCAACCATTCCTTAACTTCAAACTCCCATATCTCGCGAACGGATTGCCGAACTCGAGAAATTCCTGTTGCATCTGAAAGTAGAAACTCGCCCGATTACAATTGTATGTGTACTTTTCCCCTAAGCCAGTCCAGTTATTGGTTTCGAGTATCCGACTTGCGAAAATTTTGATGGTTTCTCAACAGTTCCTTAACTTCAAACTCCCATATCTCGCGAACGGATTGACGAACTCGAGAAATTCCTGTTGCATCTGAAAGTAGAAACTCGCCCGATTACAATTGTATGTGTACTTTTCCCCTACGCCATTCCAGTTATTGGTTTCGAGTATCAGACTCGCGAAAATTTTGATGGTTTCTCAACCATTCCTTCACTTCAAATTCCCACATCTCGCGAACGGATTGTCGAACTCGAGAAATTCCTGTTGCATCTGAAAGCACAAACTCGTCCGATTACAACGGTGTGTGTATTTTTGCCCTAGGCCATTCCAGTTATTGGTTTCGAGTATCCGACTTGCGAACATTTTGATGGTTTCCCAACCATTCCTTAACTTCAAACTCCCATATCTCGCGAACGGATTGACGAACTCGAGAAATTCCTGTTGCTCCTGAAAGTAGAAACTCGCCCGATTACAATGGTGTGTGTACTTTTCCGCTAGGCCATTCCAGTTATTGGTTTCGAGTATCAGACTTGCGAAAATTTTGATGGTTTCTCAATCATTCCTTAATTTCAAACTCCCATATCTCGCGAACGGATTGACGAACTCGAGAAATTCCTGTTGCATCTGAAAGTAGAAACTCTCCCGATTACAACGGTATGTGTATTTTCCCCCCAGGCCATTGTAGTTATTGGTTTCGAGTATCAGACTTGCGACAATTTTGATGGTTTCTCAACCATTCCTTAACTTCAAACTCCCATATCTCGCAAACGGATTGACGAACTCGAGAAATTCCTGTTGCATCTGAAAGCACAAACTCGTCCGATTACAACGGTGTGTGTATTTTTGCCCTAGGCCATTCCAGTTATTGGTTTCGAGTATGAGACTTGCGAAAATTTTGATGGTTTCTCAACCATTCCTTCACTTCAAACTCCCATATCTCGCGAACGGATTGACGAACTCTAGAAATTCTTGTTGAATCTTAAAGTAGAAACTCGCCCGATTACAACGGTATATGTATTTTTCCCCTAGGCCATTGTAGTTATTGGTTTCGAGTATCAGATTTGGGAAAATTTTGATGGATTCTCAACCATTCCTTAACTTCAAACTCCCATATCTCGGGAACGGACTGACGAACTCGACAAATTCCTGTTGCATCTGAAAGTAGAAACTCGCCCGATTACAACGGTATATGTATTTTTCCTCTAGGCCATTGTAGTTATTGGTTTCGAGCATCTGACTTGCGAAAATTTTGATGGTTTCTCAAACATTCCTTAACTTCAAACTCCCATATCTCGCGAACGGATTGACGAACTCGAGAAATTCCGGTTGCATCTGAAAGCAGAAAGTCGCCCGATTACAATGGCGTGTGTACTTTTCCGCTAGGCCATTCCAGTTATTGGTTTCGAGTATCAGACTTGCGAAAATTTTGATGGTTTCCCAATCATTCCTTAATTTCAAACTCCCATATCTCGCGAACGGATTGCCGAACTCGAGAAATTCCTGTTGCATCTGAAAGCAGAAACTCGCCCGATTACAATTGTGTGTGTAGTTTTCCCCTGGGCCATCCCAGTTATTGGTTTCGAGTATCCGACTTGCGAAAATTTTGATGGTTTCTCAACCATTCCTTAACTTCAAACTCCCATATCTCGCGAACGGATTGACGAACTCGAGAAATTCCTGTTGCATCTGAAAGTAGAAACTCGCCCGATTACAATGGTGTTTGTAGTTTTCCCCTGGGCCATCCCAGTTATTGTTTTCGAGTATCAGACTTGCGAAAATTTTGATGGTTTCTCAACCATTCCTTAACGTCAAACTCCCATATCTCGCGAACGGATTGACGAACTCGAGAAATTCCTGTTGCATCTGAAAGTAGAAACTCTCCCGATTACAACTGTATGTGTATTTTTCCCCCAGGCCATTGTAGTTATTGGTTTCGAGTATCAGACTTGCGACAATTTTGATGGTTTCTCAACCATTCCTTAACTTCAAACTCCCATATCTCGCAAACGGATTGACGAACTCGAGAAATTCCTGTTGCATCTGAAAGCACAAACTCGTCCGATTACAACGGTGTGTGTATTTTTGCCCTAGGCCATTCCAGTTATTGGTTTCGAGTATGAGACTTGCGAAAATTTTGATGGTTTCTCAACCATTCCTTCACTTCAAACTCCCATATCTCGCGAACGGATTGACGAACTCTAGAAATTCTTGTTGAATCTTAAAGTAGAAACCCGCCCGATTACAACGGTATATTTATTTTTCCCCTAGGCCATTGTAGTTATTGGTTTCGAGTATCAGATTTGGGAAAATTTTGATGGATTCTCAAGCATTCCTTAACTTCAAACTCCCATATCTCGGGAACGGACTGACGAACTCGACAAATTCCTGTTGCATCTGAAAGCACAAACTCGTCCGATTACAACGGTGTGTGTATTTTTGCCCTAGGCCATTCCAGTTATTGGTTTCGAGTATCAGACTTGCGAAAATTTTGATGGTTTCTCAACCATTCCTTAACTTCAAACTCCCATATCTCGCGAACGGATTGACGAACTCGAGAAATTCCTGTTGCACCTGAAAGTAGAAACTCGCCCGATTACAATGGTGTGTGTACTTTTCCGCTAGGCCATTCCAGTTATTGGTTTCGAGTATCAGACTTGCGAAAATTTTGATGGTTTCTCAATCATTCCTTAATTTCAAACTCCCATATCTCGCGAACGTATTGACGAACTCGAGAAATTCCTGTTGCATCTGAAAGTAGAAACTCTCCCGATTACAACGGTATGTGTATTTTCCCCCCAGGCCATTGTAGTTATTGGTTTCGAGTATCAGACTTGCGACAATTTTGATGGTTTCTCAACCATTCCTTAACTTCAAACTCCCATATCTCGCAAACGGATTGACGAACTCGAGAAATTCCTGTTGCATCTGAAAGCACAAACTCGTCCGATTACAACGGTGTGTGTATTTTTGCCCTAGGCCATTCCAGTTATTGGTTTCGAGTATGAGACTTGCGAAAATTTTGATGGTTTCTCAACCATTCCTTCACTTCAAACTCCCATATCTCGCGAACGGATTGACGAACTCTAGAAATTCTTGTTGAATCTTAAAGTAGAAACTCGCCCGATTACAACGGTATATGTATTTTTCCCCTAGGCCATTGTAGTTATTGGTTTCGAGTATCAGATTTGGGAAAATTTTGATGGATTCTCAACCATTCCTTAACTTCAAACTCCCATATCTCGGGAACGGACTGACGAACTCGACAAATTCCTGTTGCATCTGAAAGTAGAAACTCGCCCGATTACAACGGTATATGTATTTTTCCTCTAGGCCATTGTAGTTATTTGTTTCGAGCATCTGACTTGCGAAAATTTTGATGGTTTCTCAAACATTCCTTAACTTCAAACTCCCATATCTCGCGAACGGATTGACGAACTCGAGAAATTCCGGTTGCATCTGAAAGCAGAAAGTCGCCCGATTACAATGGCGTGTGTACTTTTCCGCTAGGCCATTCCAGTTATTGGTTTCGAGTATCAGACTTGCGAAAATTTTGATGGTTTCCCAATCATTCCTTAATTTCAAACTCCCATATCTCGCGAACGGATTGCCGAACTCGAGAAATTCCTGTTGCATCTGAAAGCAGAAACTCGCCCGATTACAATTGTGTGTGTAGTTTTCCCCTGGGCCATCCCAGTTATTGGTTTCGAGTATCCGACTTGCGAAAATTTTGATGGTTTCTCAACCATTCCTTAACTTCAAACTCCCATATCTCGCGAACGGATTGACGAACTCGAGAAATTCCTGTTGCATCTGAAAGTAGAAACTCGCCCGATTACAATGGCTTGTGTACTTTTCCGCTAGGCCATTCCAGTTATTGGTTTCGAGTATCAGACTTGCGAAAATTTTGATGGTTTCCCAATCATTCCTTAATTTCAAACTCCCATATCTCGCGAACGGATTGACGAACTCGAGAAATTCCTGTTGCATCTGAAAGTAGAAACTCTCCCGATTACAACGGTATGTGTATTTTTCCCCCAGGCCATTGTAGTTATTGGTTTCGAGTATCAGACATGCAAAAATTTTGATGGTTTCTCAACCATTCCTTAACTTCAAACTCCCATATCTCGCGAACGGATTGACGAACTCGAGAAATTCCTGTTGCATCTGAAAGTAGAAACTCGCCCGATTACAACGGTATATGTATTTTTCCTCTAGGCCATTGTAGTTATTGGTTTCGAGCATCTGACTTGCGAAAATTTTGATGGTTTCTCAAACATTCCTTAACTTCAAACTCCCATATCTCGCGAACGGATTGACGAACTCGAGAAATTCCGGTTGCATCTGAAAGCAGAAACTCGCCCGATTACAACGGTATGTGTATTTTTGCCCTAGGCCATAGTAGTTATTGGTTTCGAGTATCAGACTTGCGAAAATTTTGATGGTTTCTCAACCATTCCTTCACTTCAAATTCCCACATCTCGCGAACGGATTGCCGAACTCGAGAAATTCCTGTTGCATCTGAAAGCAGAAACTCGCCCGATTACAATTGTGTGTGTACTTTTCCCCTAAGCCATAACAGTTATTGGTTTCGAGTATCAGACTTGCGAAAATTTTGATGGTTTCTCAACCATTCCTTCACTTCAAATTCCCACATCTCGCGAACGGATTGCCGAACTCGAGAAATTCCTGTTGCATCTGAAAGTAGAAACTCGCCCGATTACAATGGCGTGTGTACTTTTCCGCTAGGCCATTCCAGTTATTGGTTTCGAGTATCAGACTTGCGAAAATTTTGATGGTTTCCCAATCATTCCTTAATTTCAAACTCCCATATCTCGCGAACGGATTGACGAACTCGAGAAATTCCTGTTGCATCTGAAAGTAGAAACTCTCCCGATTACAACGGTATGTGTATTTTTCCCCCAGGCCATTGTAGTTACTGGTTTCGAGTATCAGACATGCAAAAATTTTGATGGTTTCTCAACCATTCCTTAACTTCAAACTCCCATATCTCGCGAACGGATTGACGAACTCGAGAAACTCCTATTGCATCTGAAAGCAGAAACTCGCCCGATTACAACGGTATGTGTATTTTTGCCTTAGGCCATATGTAGTTATTGGTTTCGAATATCAGACTTGCGAAAATTTTGATGGTTTCTCAACCATTCCTTAACTTCAAACTCCCATATCTCGCGAACGGATTGACGAACTCGAGAAATTCCTGTTGTATCTGAAAGTAGAAACACAACCGATTACAATGGTGTGTGTACTTTTCCCCTAAGCCATACCAGTTATTGGTTTCGAGTATCTGACTTGCGAAAATTTTGATGGTTTCTCATCCATTCCTTAACTTCAAACTCCCATATCTCGCGAACGGATGACGAACTCGAGAAATTCCTGTTGCATCTGAAAGCACAATCTCGCCCCATTACAACGGTATGTGTATTTTTGCCTTAGGCCATAGTAGTTATTGGTTTCGAGCGTCAGACTTACGAAAATTTTCATGGTTTCTCAACCATTCCTTAACTTCAATCTCCCATATCTCGCGAACGGATTGACGAACTCGAGAAATTCCTGCTGCATCTGAAAGTAGAAACTCGCCCGATAACAACGGTATGTGTATTTTTGCCCTAGGCCACAGTATTTATTGGTTTCGAGTATCAGACTTGCGAAAATTTTGATGGTTTCTCAGCCATTCCATAACTTCAAACTCCCATATCTCGCGAACAGATTAACGAACTCGAGAAATTCCTTTTGCATCTGAAAGCAGAACCTCGCCCCATTACAACGGTATGTGTATTTTTGCCTTAGGCCATAGTAGTTATTGGTTTCGAGTGTCTGACATGCGAAAATTTTGATGGTTTCTCAACCATTCCTTAACTTCAAACTCCCATATCTCGCGGACGGATTGACGACCTCGAGAAATTCCTGTTGCATCTGAAAGTAGGAACTCGCCCGATTACAACGGTATGTGTATTTATCCCCTAGGCCATTGTAGTTATTGGTATCGAGTATCAGACTTGCGAAAATTTTGATGGTTTCTCAACCATTCCTTAACTTCAAACTCCCATATCTCGCGAACGGATTGACGAACTCGAGAAATTCCTGTTGCACCTGAAAGTAGAAACTCGCCCGACTACAATGGTGTGTGTACTTTTCCGCTAGGCCATTCCAGTTACTGGTTTCGAGTATCAGACTTGCGAAAATTTTGATGGTTTCTCAATCATTCCTTAATTTCAAACTCCCATATCTCGCGAACGGATTGACGAACTCGAGAAATTCCTGTTGCATCTGAAAGTAGAAACTCTCCCGATTACAACGGTATGTGTATTTTTCCCCCAGGCCATTGTAGTTATTGGTTTCGAGTATCAGACTTGCGACAATTTTGATGGTTTCTCAACCATTCCTAACTTCAAACTCCCATATCTCGCAAACGGATTGACGAACTCGAGAAATTCCTGTTGCATCTGAAAGCACAAACTCGTCCGATTACAACGGTGTGTGTATTTTTGCCCTAGGCCATTCCAGTTATTGGTTTCGAGTATGAGACTTGCGAAAATTTTGATGGTTTCTCAACCATTCCTTCACTTCAAACTCCCATATCTCGCGAACGGATTGACGACCTCGAGAAATTCCTGTTGCATCTGAAAGTAGAAACTCGCCCGATTACAACGGTATGTGTATTTATCCCCTAGGCCATTGTAGTTATTGGTTTCGAGTATCAGATTCGGGAAAATTTTGATGGATTCTCAACCATTCCTTAACTTCAAACTCCCATATCTCGGGAACGGACTGACGAACTCGACAAATTCCTGTTGCATCTGAAAGTAGAAACTCGCCCGATTACAATGGTGTGTGTAGTTTTCCCCTGGGCAATCCCAGTTATTGATTTCGAGTATCAGACTTGCGAAAATTTTGATGGTTTCTCAACCATTCCTTAACTTCAAACTCCCATATCTCGCGAACGGATTGACGAACTCGAGAAATTCCTGTTGCATCTGAAAGCAGAAACTCGCCCGATTACAACGGTATGTGTATTTTTGCCCTAGGCCATAGTAGTTATTGGTTTCGAGTATCAGAATTGCGAAAATTTTGACGGTTTCTCAACCATTCCTTAACTTCAAACTCCCATATCTCGCGAACGGATAGCCGAACTCGACAAATTCCTGTTGCATCTGAAAGTAGAAACTCGCCCGATTACAATGGTGTGTGTAGTTTTCCCCTGGGCCATCCCAGTTATTGGTTTCGAGTATCAGACTTGCGAAAATTTTGATGGTTTCTCAACCATTCCTTAACTTCAAACTCCCATATCTCGCAAACGGATTGACGAACTCGAGAAATTCCTGTTGCATCTGAAAGTAGAAACTCGCCCGATTACAACGGTATGTGTATTTATCCCCTAGGCCATTGTACTTATTGGTTTCGAGTATCAGACTTGCGAAAATTTTGATGGATTCTCAACCATTCCTTAACTTCAATCACCCATATCTCGCGAACGGATTGACGAACTCGACAAATTCCTGTTGCATCTGAAAGTAGAAACTAGCCCGATTACAATGATGTGTGTACTTTTCCCCTAGGCCATTCCAGTTATTGGTTTCGAGTATCAGACTTGCGAAAATTTTGATGGTCTCTCAACAATTCCTTAACTTCAAACTCCCATATCTCGCGATCGGATTGACGAACTCGAGAAATTCCTGTTGCATCTGAAAGTAGAAACTCGCCCGATTACAACGGTATATGTATTTTTCCCCTAGGCCATTGTAGTTATTGGTTTCGAGTATCAGACTTGCGAAAATTTTGATGGATTCTCAACCATTCCTTAACTTCAAACTCCCATATCTCGCGATCGGATTGACGAACTCGAGAAATTCCTGTTGCATCTGACAGTAGAAACTCGCCCGATTACAACGGTATATGTATTTTTCCCCTAGGCCATTGTAGTTATTGGTTTCGAGTATCAGACTTGCGAAAATTTTGATGGATTCTCAACCATTCCTTAACTTCAAACACCCATATCTCGCGAACGGATTGCCGAACTCGAGAAATTCCTGTTGCATCTGAAAGCAGAAACTCGCCTGATTACAACGGTATATGTATTTTTCCCCTAGGCCATTGTAGTTATTGGTTTCGAGTATCTGACTTGCGAAAATTTTGATGGTTTCTCAACCATTCCTTAACTTCAAACTCCCATATCTCGCGAACGGATTGCCGAACTCGACAAATTCCTGTTGCATCTGAAAGCAGAAACTCGCCCGCTTACAATTGTGTGTGTACTTTTCCCCTAAGCCAGTCCAGTTATTGGTTTCGAGTATCCGACTTGCGAAAATTTTGATGGTTTCTCAACAATTCCTTAATCTCAAACTCTCATATCTCGCGAACGGATTGACGAACTCGAGAAATTCCTGTTGCATCTGAAAGTAGAAACTCGCCCGATTACAACGGTATGTGTATTTATCCCCTAGGCCATTGTACTTATTGGTTTCGAGTATCAGACTTGCGAAAATTTTGATGGATCCTCAACCATTCCTTAACTTCAAACTCCCATATCTCGGGAACGGACTGACGAACTCGACAAATTCCTGTTGCATCTGAAAGTAGAAACTCGCCCGATTACAATGGTGTGTGTACTTTTCCGCTAGGCCATTCCAGTTATTGGTTTCGAGTATCAGACTTGCGAAAATTTTGATGGTTTCTCAACCATTCCTTCACTTCAAACTCCCATATCTCGCGAACGGATCGACGAACTCTAGAAATTCTTGTTAAATCTTAAAGTAGAAACTCGCCCGATTACAACGGTATATGTACTTTTCCCCTAGGCCATTCCAGTTATTGGTTTCGAGTATCAGACTTGCGAAAATTTTGATGGTTTCTCAATCATTCCTTAATTTCAAACTCCCATATCTCACGAACGGATTGACGAACTCGAGAAATTCCTGTTGCATCTGAAAGTAGAAACTCTCCCGATTACAACGGTATGTGTGTTTTTCCCCCAGGCCATTGTAGTTATTGGTTTCGAGTATCAGATTTGCGAAAATTTTAATGGTTTCTCAACCATTCCTTAACTTCAAACTCCCATATCTCGCAAACGGATTGACGAACTCGAGAAATTCCTGTTGCATCTGAAAGTAGAAACACACCCGATTACAATGGCGTGTGCACTTTCCCCCTAAGCCATACCAGTTATTGGTTTCGAGTATCCGACTTGCGAAAATTTTGATGGTTTCTCAACCATTCCTTAACTTCAAACTCCCATATCTCGCGAACGGATTGATGAACTCGAGAAATTCCTGTTGCATCTGAAAGTAGAAACTCGCCCGATTACAATGGTGTGTGTACTTTTCCCCTAGGCCATTCCAGTTATTGGTTTCGAGTATCAGACTTGCGAAAATTTTGATGGTTTCTCAACCATTCCTTAACTTCAAACTCCCATATCTCGCGAACGGATTGACGATCTCAAGAAATTCCTGTTGCATCTGAAAGTAGAAACTCGCCCGATTACAACGGTATGTGCATTTATCACCTAGGCCATTGTAGTTATTGGTTTCGAGTATCAGACTTGCCAAAATTTTGATGGTTTCTCAACCATTCCTTAACTTCAAACTCCCATATCTCGCGAACGGATTGACGATCTCAAGAAATTCCTGTTGCATCTGAAAGTAGAAACTCGCCCGATTACAACGGTATGTGCATTTATCACCTAGGCCATTGTAGTTATTGGTTTCGAGTATCAGACTTGCGATAATTTTGATGGTTTCTCAACCATTCCTTAACATCAAACTCCCATATCTCGCGAACGGATTGCCGAACTCGAGAAATTCCTGTTGCATTTGAAAGCAGAAACTCGCCCGATTGCAATTGTGTGTGTACTTTTCCCCTAAGCCATTCCAGTTATTGGTTTCGAGTATCCGACTTGCGAAAATTTTGATGGTTTCTCAACAATTCCTTAACTTCAAACTCCCATATCTCGCGAACGGATTGATGAACTCGACAAATTCCTGTTGCATCTGAAAGTAGAAACTCGCCCGATTACAACGGTGTGTGTACTTTTCCCCTAGGCCATTCCAGTTATTGGTTTCGAGTATCAGACTTGCGAAAATTTTGATGGTTTCTCAACCATTCCCTAACTTCAAACTCCCATATCTCGCGAACGGATTGACGAACTCGAGAAACTCCTATTGCATCTTAAAGCCGAAACTCGCCCGATTACAACGGTATGTGTATTTTTGCCTTAGGCCATAGTAGTAATTGGTTTCGAGTATCAGACTTGCGAAAATTTTGATGGTTTCTCTACCATTCCTTAACTTCAAACTCCCATATCTCGCGAACGGATTGACGAACTCGAGAAATTCCTGTTGCATCTGAAAGTAGAAACACAACCGATTACAATGGTGTGTGTACTTTTCCCCTAAGCCATACCAGTTATTGGTTTCGAGTATCCGACTTGCGAAAATTTTGATGGTTTCTCAAACATTCCTTAACTTCAAACTCCCATATCTCGCGAACGGATTGACGAACTCGAGAAAATCCTGTTGCATCTGAAAGTAGAAACTCGCCCGATTACAATGGTGTGTGTACTTTTCCCCTAAGCCATACCAGTTATTGGTTTCGAGTATCTGACTTGCGAAAGTTTTGATGGTTTCTTAAACATTCCTTAACTTCACACTCCCATATCTCGCGAACGGATTGACGAACTCGAGAAATTCCTGTTGCATCTGAAAGTAGAAACTCGCCCGATTACAATGGTGTGTGTACTTTTCCCCTAGGCCATTCCAGTTATTGGTTTCGAGTATCAGACTCGCGAAAATTTTAATGGTTTCTCAACCATTCCTTAACTTCAAACTCCCACATCTCGCGAACGGATTGACGAACTCGAGAAATTCCTGTTGCATCTGAAAGTAGAAACTCGCCCGATTACAATGGTGTGTGTAGTTTTCCCCTAGGCCATCCCAGTTATTGGTTTCGGGTATCAGACTTGCGAAAATTTTGATGGTTTCTCAACCATTCCTTAAATTCAAACTCCCATATCTCGCGAACGGATTGACGAACTCTAGAAATTCGTGTTGCATCTTAAAGTAGAAACTCGCCCGATTACAACGGTATATGTATTTTTCCCCGAGGCCATTGTAGTTATTGGTTTCGAGTATCAGACTTGCGAAAATTTTGATGGATTCTCAACCATTCCTTAACTTCAATCACCCATATCTCGCGAACGGATTGACGAACTCGACAAATTCCTGTTGCATCTGAAAGTAGAAACTAGCCCGATTACAATGATGTGTGTACTTTTCCCCTAGGCCATTCCAGTTATTGGTTTCGAGTATCAGACTTGCGAAAATTTTGATGGTCTCTCAACAATTCCTTAACTTCAAACTCCCATATCTCGCGATCGGATTGACGAACTCGAGAAATTCCTGTTGCATCTGAAAGTAGAAACTCGCCCGATTACAACGGTATATGTATTTTTCCCCTAGGCCATTGTAGTTATTGGTTTCGAGTATCAGACTTGCGAAAATTTTGATGGATTCTCAACCATTCCTTAACTTCAAACTCCCATATCTCGCGATCGGATTGACGAACTCGAGAAATTCCTGTTGCATCTGACAGTAGAAACTCGCCCGATTACAACGGTATATGTATTTTTCCCCTAGGCCATTGTAGTTATTGGTTTCGAGTATCAGACTTGCGAAAATTTTGATGGATTCTCAACCATTCCTTAACTTCAAACACCCATATCTCGCGAACGGATTGCCGAACTCGAGAAATTCCTGTTGCATCTGAAAGCAGAAACTCGCCTGATTACAACGGTATATGTATTTTTCCCCTAGGCCATTGTAGTTATTGGTTTCGAGTATCTGACTTGCGAAAATTTTGATGGTTTCTCAACCATTCCTTAACTTCAAACTCCCATATCTCGCGAACGGATTGCCGAACTCGACAAATTCCTGTTGCATCTGAAAGTAGAAACTAGCCCGATTACAATGATGTGTGTACTTTTCCCCTAGGCCATTCCAGTTATTGGTTTCGAGTATCAGACTTGCGAAAATTTTGATGGATTCTCAACCATTCCTTAACATCAAACACCCATATCTCGCGAACCGATTGACGAACTCGACAAATTCCTGTTGCATCTGAAAGTAGAAACTCGCCCGATTATAATGATGTGTGTACTTTTCCCCTAGGCCATTCCAGTTATTGGTTTCGAGTATCAGACTTGCGAAAATTTTGATGGTTTCTCAACCATTCCCTAACTTCAAACTCCCATATCTCGCGAACGGATTGTCGAACTCGAGAAACTCCTATTGCATCTTAAAGCCGAAACTCGCCCGATTACAACGGTATGTGTATTTTTGCCTTAGGCCATTGTAGTTATTGGTTTCGAGTATCAGACATGCGAAAATTTTTATGGTTTCTCAACCATTCCTTAACTTCAAACTCCCATATCTCGCAAACGCATTGACGAACTCGAGAAATTCCTGTTGCATCTGAAAGTAGAAACTCGCCCGATTACAACGGTGTGTGTACTTTTCCCCTAGGCCATTCTAGTTATTGGTTTCGAGTACCAGACTTACGAAAATTTTGATGGTTTCTCAACCATTCCTTAATTTCAAAGTCCCATATCTCGCGAACGGATTGACGAACTCCAGAAATTCCAGTTGCATCTGAAAGTAGAAACTCTCCCGATTACAACGGCATGTGTATTTTTCCCCCAGGCCATTGTAGTTATTGGTTTCGAGTATCAGACTTGCGAAAATTTTGATGGTTTCTAAACCATTCCTTAACTTCAAACTCCCATATCTCGCGAACGGATTGACGAACTCGAGAAATTCCTGTTGCATCTGAAAGTAGAAACTCGCCCGATTACAACGGTATGTGTATTTTTCCCCCAGGCCATTGTAGTTATTGGTTTCGAGTATCAGACATGCGAAAATTTTGATTGTTTCTCAACCATTCCTTAACTTCAAACTCCCATATCTCGCAAACGCATTGACGAACTCGAGAAATTCCTGTTGCATCTGAAAGCAGGAACTCGTCCGATTACAACGGTATGTGTATTTTTGCCCTAGGCCATAGTAGTTGTTGGTTTCGAGTGTCAGACATGCGACAATTTTGATGGTTTCTCAACCATTCCCTAACTTCAAACTCCCATATCTCGCGAACGGATTGTCGAACTCGAGAAACTCCTATTGCATCTTAAAGCCGAAACTCGCCCGATTACAACGGTATGTGTATTTTTGCCTTAGGCCATATGTAGTTATTGGTTTCGAGTATCAGACTTGCGAAAAATTTGAATGGTTTCTCAACCATTCCTTAACTTCAAACTCCCATATCTCGCAAACGCATTGACGAACTCGAGAAATTCCTGTTGCATCTGAAAGCAGGAACTCGTCCGATTACAACGGTATGTGTATTTTTGCCCTAGGCCATAGTAGTTGTTGGTTTCGAGTGTCAGACATGCGACAATTTTGATGGTTCTCAACCATTCCTTAACTTCAAACTCCCATATCTCTCAAACGGATTGACGAACTCGAGAAATTCCTGTTGCATCTGAAAGTAGAAAAACACCCGAATACAATGGTGTGTGTACTTTTCCCCTAAGCCATACCAGTTATTGGTTTCGAGTATCTGACTTGCGAAAATTTTGATGGTTTCTCAAACATTCCTTAACTTCAAACTCCCATATCTCGCGAACGGATTGACGAACTCGAGAAATTCCGGTTGCATCTGAAAGTAGAAACTCGCCCGATTACAACGGTGTGTGTACTTTTCCCCTAGGCCATTCCAGTTATTGGTTTCGAGTATCAGACTCGCGGAAAAAATTTGAATGGTTTCTCAACCATTCCTTAACTTCAAACTCCCATATCTCGCGAACGGATTGACGAACTCGAGAAATTCCGGTTGCATCTGAAAGTAGAAACTCTCCCGATTACAACGGTATGTGTATTTTTCCCCCAGGCCATTGTAGTTATTTGTTTCGAGTATCAGACTTGCGAAAATTTTGGTGGTTTCTCAAACATTCCTTAACTTCAAACTCCCATATCTCACGAACGGATTGACGAACTCGAGAAATTCCTGTTGCATCTGAAAGTAGAAACTCGCCCGATTACAACGGTATATGTATTTTTCCCCTAGGCCATTGTAGTTATTGGTTTCGAGTATCAGACTTGCGAAAATTTTGATGGATTCTCAACCATTCCTTAACTTCAAACACCCATATCTCGCGAACGGATTGACGAACTCGAGAAACTCCTATTGCATCTTAAAGCCGAAACTCGCCCGATTACAACGGTATGTATATTTTTGCTCTAGGCCATAGTAGTTATTGGTTTCGAGTATCAGACTTGCGAAAATTTTGATGGTTTCTCAACCATTCCTTAACTTCAAACTCCCATATCTCGCGAACGGATTGCCGAACTCGAGAAATTCCTGTTGCATCTGAAAGCAGAAACTCGCCCGATTACAATTGTGTGTGTACTTTTCCCCTAAGCCATTCCAGTTATTGGTTTCGAGTATCCGACTTGCGAAAATTTTGATGGTTTCTCAACAATTCCTTAACTTCAAACTCCCATATCTCTCGAACGGATTGACGAACTCGAGAAATTCCTGTTGCATCAGAAAGTAGAAACTCGCCCGATTACAACGGTATATGTATTTTTCCCCTAGGCCGTTGTAGTTATTGGTTTCGTGTATCAGACTTGCGAAAATTTTGATGGTTTCTCAATCATTCCTTAATTTCAAACTCCCATATCTCGCGAACGGATTGACGAACTCGAGAAATTCCTGTTGCATCTGAAAGTAGAAACACACCCGATTACAACGGTATGTGTATTTTTCCCCCAGGCCATTGTAGTTATTGGTTTCGAGTATCAGACTTGCGAAAATTTTGATGGTTTCTCAACCATTCCTTAACTTCAAACTCCCATATCTCGCAAACGGATTGACGAACTCGAGAAATTCCTGTTGCATCTGAAAGTGGAAACACACCCGATTACAATGGTGTGTGTACTTTTCCCCTAAGCCATACCAGTTATTGGTTTCGAGTATCTGACTTGCGGAAATTTTGATGGTTTCTCAAACATTCCTTAACTTCAAACTCCCATATCTCGCGAACGGATTGACGAACTCGAGAAATTCCTGTTGCATCTGAAAGTAGAATCTCGCCCGATTACAATGGTGTGTGTACTTTTCCCCTAGGCCATTCCAGTTATTGGTTTCGAGTATCAGACTCGCGAAAATTTTAATGGTTTCTCAACCTTTCCTTAACTTCAAACTCCCATATCTCGCGAACGGATTGACGAACTCGAGAAATTCCTGTTGCATCTGAAAGTAGAAACTCGCCCGATTACAATGGTGTGTGTACTTTTCCGCTAGGCCATTCCAGTTATTGGTTTCGAGTATCAGACTTGCGAAAATATTGATGGTTTCTCAATCATTCCTTAATTTCAAACTCCCATATCTCGCGAACGGATTGACGAACTCGAGATATTCCTGTTGCATCTGAAAGTAGAAACACACCCGATTACAACGGTATGTGTATTTTTCCCCAGGCCATTGTAGTTATTGGTTTCGAGTATCAGACTTGCGAAAATTTTGATGGTTTCTCAACCATTCCTTAACTTCAAACTCCCATATCTCGCAAACGGATTGACGAACTCGAGAAATTCCTGTTGCATCTGAAAGTAAAAACACACCCGATTACAACGGTATGTGTATTTTTCCCCCAGGCCATTGTAGTTATTGGTTTCGAGTATCAGACTTGCGAAAATTTTGATGGTTTCTCAACCATTCCTTAACTTCAAACTCCCATATCTCGCGAACGGATTGACGAACTCGAGAAATTCCTGTTGCATCTGAAAGTAGAATCTCGCCCGATTACAATGGTGTGTGTACTTTTCCCCTAAGCCATACCAGTTATTGGTTTCGAGTATCCGACTTGCGAAAATTTTGATGGTTTCTCAATCATTCCTTAATTTCAAACTCCCATATCTCGCGAACGGATTGACGAACTCGAGAAATTTCTGTTGCATCTGAAAGTAGAAACTCTCCCGATTACAACGGTATGTGTATTTTTCCCCCAGGCCATTGTAGTTATTGGTTTCGAGTATCAGACTTGCGAAAATTTTGATGGTTTCTCAACCATTCCTTAACTTCAAACTCCCATATCTCGCGAACGGATTGACGAACTCGAGAAATTCCTGTTGCATCTGAAAGCAGAAACTCGTCCGATTACAACGGTATGTGTATTTTTGCCCTAGGCCATAGTAGTTGTTGGTTTCGAGTGTCAGACATGCGACAATTTTAATGGTTTCTCAACCATTCCTTAACTTCAAACTCCCATATCTCGCGAACGGATTGAGGAACTCTAGAAATTCGTGTTGCATCTTAAAGTAGTAACTCGCCCGATTACAACGGTATATGTATTTTTCCCCTAGGCCATTGTAGTTATTGGTTTCGAGTATCAGATTTGCGAAAATTTTGATGGATTCTCAACCATTCCTTAACTTCAAACTCCCATATCTCGGGAACGGATTGACGAACTCGACAAATTCCTGTTGCATCTGAAAGTAGAAACTCGCCCGATTATAATGGTGTGTGTAGTTTTCCCCTAGGCCATCCCAGTTATTGGTTTCGGGTATCAGACTTGCGAAAATTTTGATGGTTTCTCAACCATTCCATAACTTCAAAATCCCATATCTCGCGAACGGATTGACGAACTCGAGAAATTCCTGTTGCATCTGAAAGTAGAAACTCGCCCGATTACAACGGTATATGTATTTTTCCCCTAGGCCATTGTAGTTATTGGTTTCGAGTATCAGACTTGCGAAAATTTTGATGGATTCTCAACCATTACTTAACTTCAAACACCCATACCTCGCGAACGGATTGACGAACTCGACAAATTCCTGTTGCATCTGAAAGTAGAAACTAGCCCGATTACAATGATGTGTGTACTTTTCCCCTAGGCCATTCCAGTTATTGGTTTCGAGTATCAGACTTGCGAAAATTTTGATGGTTTCTCAACAATTCCTTAACTTCAAACTCCCATATCTCGCGAACGGATTGACGAACTTGAGAAATTCCTGTTGCATCTTAAAGCCGAAACTCGCCCGATTTCAACGGTATGTGTATTTTTGCCCTAGGCCATAGTAGTTATTGGTTTCGAGTATCAGACTTGCGAAAATTTTGATGGTTTCTCAACAATTCCTTAACTTCAAACTCCCATATCTCGCGAACGGATTGACGAACTCGAGAAATTCCAGTTGCATCTGAAAGTAGAAACTCTCCCGATTACAACGGTATGTTTATTTTTCCCCCAGGCCATTGTAGTTATTGGTTTCGAGTATCAGACTTGCGAAAATTTTGATGGTTTCTCAACCATTCCTTAACTTCAAACTCCCATATCTCGCAAACGGATTGACGAACTCCAGAAATTCCTGTTGCATCTGAAAGTAGAAACACACCCGATTACAATGGTGTGTGTACTTTTCCCCTAAGCCATACCAGTTATTGGTTTCGAGTATCTGACTTGCGAAAATATTGATGGTTTCTCAAACATTCCTTAACTTCAAACTCCCATATCTCGCGAACGGATTGACAAACTCGAGAAATTCCTGTTGCATCTGGAAGTAGAAACTCGCCCGATTAAAATGGTGTGTGTACTTTTCACCTAGGCCATTCCAGTTATTGGTTTCGAGTATCAGACCCGCGAAAATTTTAATGGTTTCTCAACCATTCCTTAACTTCAAACTCCCATATCTCGCGAACGGATTAACGAACTCGTGAAATTCCTGTTGCATCTGAAAGTAGAAACTCGCCCGATTACAATGGTGTGTGTACTTTTCCCCTAAGCCATACCAGTTATTGGTTTCGAGTATCTGACTTGCGAAAGTTTTGATGGTTTCTCAAACATTCCTTAACTTCACACTCCCATATCTCGCGAACGGATTGACGAACTCGAGAAATTCCTGTTGCATCTGAAAGTAGAAACTCGCCCGATTACAATGGTGTGTGTACTTTTCCCCTAGGCCATTCCAGTTATTGGTTTCGAGTATCAGACTCGCGAAAATTTTAATGGTTTCTCAACCATTCCTTAACTTCAAACTCCCACATCTCGCGAATGGATTGACGAACTCGAGAAATTCCTGTTGCATCTGAAAGTAGAAACTCGCCCGACAACAATGGTGTGTGTACTTTTCCCCTAAGCCATACCAGTTATTGGTTTCGAGTATCCGACTTGCGAAAATTTTGATGGTTTCTCAATCATTCCTTAATTTCAAACTCCCATATCTCGCGAACGGATTGACGAACTCGAGAAATTTCTGTTGCATCTGAAAGTAGAAACTCTCCCGATTACAACGGTATGTGTATTTTTCCCCCAGGCCATTGTAGTTATTGGTTTCGAGTATCAGACTTGCGAAAATTTTGATGGTTTCTCAACCATTCCTTAACTTCAAACTCCCATATCTCGCGAACGGATTGACGAACTCGAGAAATTCCTGTTGCATCTGAAAGCAGAAACTCGTCCGATTACAACGGTATGTGTATTTTTGCCCTAGGCCATAGTAGTTGTTGGTTTCGAGTGTCAGACATGCAACAATTTTGATGGTTTCTCAACCATTCCTTAACTTCAAACTCCCATATCTCGCGAACGGATTGACGAACTCGAGAAATTCCTGTTGCATCTGAAAGTAGAAACTCGCCCGATTACAACGGTGCGTGTACTTTTCCCCTAGGCCATTCCAGTTATTGGTTTCGAGTATCAGACTCGCGAAAATTTGAATGGTTTCTCAACCATTCCTTAACTTCAAACTCCCATATCTCGCGAACGGATTGACGAACTCGAGAAATTCCTGTTGCATATGAAAGTAGAAACTCGCCCGATTACAAAGGTATGTGTATTTACCCCCTAGGCCATTCTAGTTGTTGGTTTCGAGTACCAGACTTGCGAAAATTTTGATGGATCCTCAACCATTCCTTAAATTCAAACTCCCATATCTCGCGAACGGATTGACGAACTCGAGAAATTCCTGTTGCATCTGAAAGTAGAAACTCGCCCGATTACAATGGTGTGTGTACTTTTCCGCTAGGCCATTCCAGTTATTGGTTTCGAGTATCAGACTTGCGAAAATATTGATGGTTTCTCAATCATTCCCTAACTTCAAACTCCCATATCTCGCGAACGGATTGTCGAACTCGAGAAACTCCTATTGCATCTTGAAGCCGAAACTCGCCCGATTACAACGGTATGTGTATTTTGGCCTTAGGCAATAGTAGTTGTTGGTTTCGAGTGTCAGACATGCAACAATTTTGATGGTTTCTCAACCATTCCTTAACTTCAAACTCCCATATCTCGCGAACGGATTAACGAACTCGTGAAATTCCTGTTGCATCTGAAAGTAGAAACACACCCGATTACAATGGTGTGTGTACTTTTCCCCTATGCCATTCCAGTTATTGGTTTCGAGTATCCGACTTGCGAAAATTTTGATGGTTTCTCAACCATTCCTTAACTTCAAACTCCCATATCTCGCGAACGGATTGACGAACTCGAGAAATTCCTGTTGCATCTGAAAGCAGGAACTCGTCCGATTACAACGGTATGTGTATTTTTCCCCCAGGCCATTGTAGTTATTGGTTTCGAGTATCAGACTTGCGAAAATTTTGATGGTTTCTCAACCATTCCTTAACTTCAAACTCCCATATCTCGCGAACGGATTGACGAACTCGAGAAATTCCTGTTGCATCTGAAAGCAGGAACTCGTCCGATTACAACGGTATGTGTATTTTTGCCCTAGGCCATAGTAGTTGCTGGTTTCGAGTGTCAGACATGCGACAATTTTGATGGTTTCTCAACCATTCCTTAACTTCAAACTCCCATATCTCGCGAACGGATTGACGAACTCGAGAAATTCCTGTTGCATCTGAAAGTAGAAACTCGCCCGATTACAAAGGTATGTGTATTTATCCCCTAGGCCATTCTAGTTGTTGGTTTCGAGTACCAGACTTGCGAAAATTTTGATGGATCCTCAACCATTCCTTAAATTAAAACTCCCATTTCTCGCGAACGGATTGACGAACTCGAGAAATTCCTGTTGCATCTGAAAGCACAAACTCGTCCGATTACAACGGTGTGTGTATTTTTGCCCTAGGCCATTCCAGTTATTGGTTTCGAGTATCAGACTTGCGAAAATTTTGATGGTTTCTCAACCATTCCTTAACTTCAAACTCCCATATCTCGCGAACGGATTGACGAACTCGAGAAATTCCAGTTGCATCTGAAAGTAGAAACTCTCCCGATTACAACGGCATGTGTATTTTTCCCCCAGGCCATTGTAGTTATTGGTTTCGAGTATCAGACTTGCGAAAATTTTGATGGTTTCTCAAACATTCCTTAACTTCAAACTCCCATATCTCACGAACGGATTGACGAACTCGAGAAATTCCTGTTGCATCTGAAAGTAGAAACTCGCCCGATTACAACGGTATATGTATTTTTCCCCTAGGCCATTGTAGTTATTGGTTTCGAGTATCAGACTTGCGAAAATTTTGATGGATTCTCAACCATTCCTTAACTTCAAACACCCATATCTCGCGAACGGATTGACGAACTCGAGAAACTCCTATTGCATCTTAAAGCCGAAACTCGCCCGATTACAACGGTATGTATATTTTTGCCCTAGGCCATAGTAGTTATTGGTTTCGAGTATCAGACTTGCGAAAATTTTGATGGTTTCTCAACCATTCCTTAACTTCAAACTCCCATATCTCGCGAACGGATTGCCGAACTCGAGAAATTCCTGTTGCATCTGAAAGCAGAAACTCGCCCGATTACAATTGTGTGCGTACTTTTCCCCTAAGCCATTCCAGTTATTGGTTTCGAGTATCCGACTTGCGAAAATTTTGATGGTTTCTCAACAATTCCTTAACTTCAAACTCCCATATCTCACGAACGGATTGACGAACTCGAGAAATTCCTGTTGCATCAGAAAGTAGAAACTCGCCCGATTACAACGGTATATGTATTTTTCCCCTAGGCCGTTGTAGTTATTGGTTTCGTGTATCAGACTTGCGAAAATTTTGATGGATTCTCAACCATTCCTTAACTTCAAACACCCATATCTCGCGAACGGATTGACGAACTCGACAAATTCCTGTTGCATCTGAAAGTAGAAACTCGCCCGATTACAATGATGTGTGTACTTTTCCCCTAGGCCATTCCAGTTATTGGTTTCGAGTATCAGACTTGCGAAAATTTTGATGGTTTCTCAACCATTCCCTAACTTCAAACTCCCATATCTCACGAACGGATTGACGAACTCGAGAAACTCCTGTTGCATCTGAAAGTAGAAACTCGCCCGATTTCAATGGTGTGTGTACTTTTCCGCTAGGCCATTCCAGTTATTGGTTTCGAGTACCAGACTTGCGGAAATTTTGATGGTTTCTCAATCATTCCTTAATTTCAAACTCCCATATCTCGCGAACGGATTGACGAACTCGAGAAATTCCTGTTGCATCTGAAAGTAGAAACACACCCGATTACAACGGTATGTGTATTTTTCCCCCAGGCCATTGTAGTTATTGGTTTCGAGTATCAGACTTGCGAAAATTTTGATGGTTTCTCAACCATTCCTTAGATTCAAACTCCCATATCTCTCGAACGGATTGACGAACTCGAGAAACTCCTATTTCATCTGAAAGCAGAAACTCGCCCGATTACAACGGTATGTGTATTTTTGCCTTAGGCCATATGTAGTTATTGGTTTCGAGTATCAGACTTGCGAAAATTTTGATGGTTTCTCAACCATTCCTTAACTTCAAACTCCCATATCTCGCAAACGGATTGACGAACGCGAGAAATTCCTGTTGCATCTGAAAGTAGAAACACACCCGATTACAATGGTGTATGTACTTTTCCCCTAAGCCATACCAGTTATTGGTTTCGTGTATCTGACTTGCGGAAATTTTGATGGTTTCTCAAACATTCCTTAACTTCAAACTCCCATATCTCGCGAACGGATTGACGAACTCGAGAAATTCCAGTTGCATCTGAAGGTAGAAACTCTCCCGATTACAACGGTATGTTTATTTTTCCCCCAGGCCATTGTAGTTATTGGTTTCGAGTATCAGACTTGCGAAAATTTTGATGGTTTCTCAACCATTCCTTAACTTCAAACTCCCATATCTCGCAAACGGATTGACGAACTCGAGAAATTCCTGTTGCATCTGAAAGTAGAAACACACCCGATTACAATGGTGTGTGTACTTTTCCCCTAAGCCATACCAGTTATTGGTTTCGAGTATCTGACTTGCGAAAATATTGATGGTTTCTCAAACATTCCTTAACTTCAAACTCCCATATCTCGCGAACGGATTGACAAACTCGAGAAATTCCTGTTGCATCTGAAAGTAGAAACTCGCCCGATTAAAATGGTGTGTGTACTTTTCACCTAGGCCATTCCAGTTATTGGTTTCGAGTATCAGACCCGCGAAAATTTTAATGGTTTCTCAACCATTCCTTAACTTCAAACTCCCATATCTCGCGAACGGATTGACGAACTCGTGAAATTCCTGTTGCATCTGAAAGTAGAAACTGGCCCGATTACAATGGTGTGTGTACTTTTCCGCTAGGCCATTCCAGTTATTGGTTTCGAGTATCAGACTTGCGAAAATTTTGATGGTTTCTCAATCATTCCTTAATTTCAAACTCCCATATCTCGCGAACGGATTGACGAACTCGAGAAATTCCTGTTGCATCTGAAAGTAGAAACTCGCCCGATTACAATGGTGTGTGTACTTTTCCGCTAGGCCATTCCAGTTATTGGTTTCGAGTATCAGACTTGCGAAAATTTTGATGGTTTCTCAACCATTCCTTAACTTCAAACTCCCATATCTCGCGAACGGATTGACGAACTCGAGAAATTCCGGTTGCATCTGAAAGTAGAAACTCTCCCGATTACAACGGTATGTGTATTTTTCCCCCAGGCCATTGTAGTTATTTGTTTCGAGTATCAGACTTGCGAAAATTTTGATGGTTTCTCAAACATTACTTAACTTCAAACTCCCATATCTCACGAACGGATTGACGAACTCGAGAAATTCCTGTTGCATCTGAAAGTAGAAACTCGCCCGATTACAACGGTATATGTATTTTTCCCCTAGGCCAATGTAGTTATTGGTTTCGAGTATCAGACTTGCGAAAATTTTGATGGATTCTCAACCATTCCTTAACTTCAAACACCCATATCTCGCGAACGGATTGACGAACTCGAGAAACTCCTATTGCATCTTAAAGCCGCAACTCGCCCGATTACAACGGTATGTATATTTTTGCCCTAGGCCATAGTAGTTATTGGTTTCGAGTATCAGACTTGCGAAAATTTTGATGGTTTCTCAACCATTCCTTAACTTCAAACTCCCATATCTCGCGAACGGATTGCCGAACTCGAGAAATTCCTGTTGCATCTGAAAGCAGAAACTCGCCCGATTACAACGGTATGTGTATTTTTGCCTTAGGCCATATGTAGTTATTGGTTTCGAGTATCAGACTTGCGAAAATTTTGATGGTTTCTCAACCATTCCTTAACTTCAAACTCCCATATCTCGCAAACGGATTGACGAACTCGAGAAATTCCTGTTGCATCTGAAAGTAGAAACACACCCGATTACAATGGTGTGTGTACTTTTCCCCTAAGCCATACCAGTTATTGGTTTCGAGTATCTGACTTGCGGAAATTTTGATGGTTTCTCAAACATTCCTTAACTTCAAACTCCCATATCTCGCGAACGGATTGACGAACTCGAGAAATTCCTGTTGCATCTGAAAGTAGAAACTCGCCCGATTACAATGGTGTGTCTACTTTTCCCCTAGGCCATTCCAGTTATTGGTTTCGAGTATCAGACTCGCGAAAATTTTAATGGTTTCTCAACCTTTCCTTAACTTCAAACTCCCATATCTCGCGAACGGATTGACGAACTCGAGTAATTCCTGTTGCATCTGAAAGTAGAAACTCGCCCGATTACAATGGTGTGTGTACTTTTCCGCTAGGCCATTCCAGATATTGGTTTCGAGTTTCAGACTTGCGAAAATTTTGATGGTTTCTCAATCATTCCTTAATTTCAAACTCCCATATCTCGCGAACGGATTGACGAACTCGAGAAATTCCTGTTGCATCTGAAAGTAGAAACACACCCGATTACAACGGTATGTGTATTTTTCCCCCAGGCCATTGTAGTTATTGGTTTCGAGTATCAGACTTGCGAAAATTTTGATGGTTTCTCAACCATTCCTTAACTTCAAACTCCCATATCTCGCAAACGGATTGACGAACTCGAGAAATTCCTGTTGCATCTGAAAGTAAAAACACACCGGATTACAACGGTATGTGTATTTTTCCCCCAGGCCATTTTAGTTATTGGTTTCGAGAATCAGACTTGCGAAAATTTTGATGGTTTCTCAACCATTCCTTAACTTCAAACTCCCATATCTCGCGAACGGATTGACGAACTCGAGAAATTCCAGTTGCATCTGAAGGTAGAAACTCTCCCGATTACAACGGTATGTTTATTTTTCCCCCAGGCCATTGTAGTTATTGGTTTCGAGTATCAGACTTGCGAAAATTTTGATGGTTTCTCAAACATTCCTTAACTTCAAACTCCCATATCTCGCGAACGGATTGACAAACTCGAGAAATTCCTGTTGCATCTGAAAGTAGAAACTCGCCCGATTAAAATGGTGTGTGTACTTTTCACCTAGGCCATTCCAGTTATTGGTTTCGAGTATCAGACCCGCGAAAATTTTAATGGTTTCTCAACCATTCCTTAACTTCAAACTCCCATATCTCGCAAACGGATTGACGAACTCGAGAAATTCCTATTGCATCTGAAAGTAGAAACACACCCGATTACAATGGTGTGTGTACTTTTCCCCTAAGCCATACCAGTTATTGGTTTCGAGTATCTGACTTGCGAAAATATTGATGGTTTCTCAAACATTCCTTAACTTCAAACTCCCATATCTCGCGAACGGATTGACAAACTCGAGAAATTCCTGTTGCATCTGAAAGTAGAAACTCGCCCGATTAAAATGGTGTGTGTACTTTTCACCTAGGCCATTCCAGTTATTGGTTTCGAGTATCAGACCCGCGAAAATTTTAATGGTTTCTCAACAATTCCTTAACTTCAAACTCCCATATCTCGCGAACGGATTGACGAACTCGTGAAATTCCTGTTGCATCTGAAAGTAGAAACTGGCCCGATTACAATGGTGTGTGTACTTTTCCGCTAGGCCATTCCAGTTATTGGTTTCGAGTATCAGACTTGCGAAAATTTTGATGGTTTCTCAATCATTCCTGAATTTCAAACTCCCATATCTCGCGAACGGATTGACGAACTCGAGAAATTCCTGTTGCATCTGAAAGTAGAAACTCGCCCGATTACAATGGTGTGTGTATTTTTCCCCTAGGCCAATGTAGTTATTGGTTTCGAGTATCAGACTTGCGAAAATTTTAATGGATTCTCAACCATTCCTTAACTTCAAACACCCATATCTCGCGAACGGATTGACGAACTCGAGAAACTCCTATTGCATCTTAAAGCCGCAACTCGCCCGATTACAACGGTATGTATATTTTTGCCCTAGGCCATAGTAGTTATTGGTTTCGAGTATCAGACTTGCGAAAATTTTGATGGTTTCTCAACCATTCCTTAACTTCAAACTCCCATATCTCGCGAACGGATTGCCGAACTCGAGAAATTCCTTTTGCATCTGAAAGCAGAAACTCGCCCGATTACAATTGTGTGTGTACTTTTCCCCTAGTCCATTCCAGTTGTTGGTTTCGAGTATCAGACTTGCGAAAATTTTGATGGTTTCTCAACCATTCCCTAACTTCAAACTCCCATATCTCGCGAACGGATTGACGAACTCGAGAAACTCCTGTTGCATCTGAAAGTAGAACTCGCCCGATTACAATGGTGTGTGTACTTTTCCGCTAGGCCATTCCAGTTATTGGTTTCGAGTATCAGACTTGCGAAAATTTTGATGGTTTCTCAATCATTCCTTAATTTCAAACTCCCATATCTCGCGAACGGATTGACGAACTCGAGAAATTCCTGTTGCATCTGAAAGTAGAAACACACCCGATTACAACGGTATGTGTATTTTTCCCCCAGGCCATTGTAGTTATTGGTTTCGAGTATCAGACTTGCGAAAATTTTGATGGTTTCTCAACCATTCCTTAGCTTCAAACTCCCATATCTCGCGAACGGATTGACGAACTCGAGAAACTCCTATTTCATCTGAAAGCAGAAACTCGCCCGATTACAACGGTATGTGTATTTTTGCCTTAGGCCATTGTAGTTATTGGTTTCGAGTATCAGACTTGCGAAAATTTTGATGGTTTCTCAACCATTCCTTAACTTCAAACTCCCATATCTCGCAAACGGATTGACGAACTCGAGAAATTCCTGTTGCATCTGAAAGTAGAAACACACCCGATTACAATGGTGTGTGTACTTTTCCCCTAAGCCATACCAGTTATTGGTTTCGAGTATCTGACTTGCGAAAATATTGATGGTTTCTCAAACATTCCCTAACTTCAAACTCCCATATCTCGCGAACGGTTTGACGAACTCGAGAAATTCCTGTTGCATCTGAAAGTAGAAACTCGCCCGATTAAAATGGTGTGTGTACTTTTCACCTAGGCCATTCCAGTTATTGGTTTCGAGTATCAGACCCGCGAAAATTTTAATGGTTTCTCAACCATTCCTTAACTTCAAACTCCCATATCTCGCGAACGGATTGACGAACTCGAGAAATTCCTGTTGCATCTGAAAGTAGAAACTCTCCCGATTACAACGGTATGTGTATTTTTGCCTTAGGCCATAGTAGTTATTGGTTTCGAGTATCAGACTTGCGAAAATTTTGATGGTTTCTCAACCATTTTTTAACTTCAAACTCCCATATCTCGCGAACGGATTGACGAACTCGAGAAACTCCTATTTCATCTGAAAGCAGAAACTCGCCCGATTACAACGGTATGTGTATTTTTGCCTTAGGCCATATGTAGTTATTGATTTCGAGTATCAGACTTGCGAAAATTTTGATGGTTTCTCAACCATTCCTTAACTTCAAACTCCCATATCTCGCGAACGGATTGACGAACTCGAGAAATTCCGGTTGCATCTGACAGTAGAAACTCTCCCGATTACAACGGTATGTGTATTTTTCCCCCAGGCCATTGTAGTTATTGGCTTCGAGTATCAGACTTGCGAAAATTTTGATGGTTTCTCAACCATTCCTTAACTTCAAACTCCCATATCTCGCGAACGGATTGACGAACTCGAGAAATTCCTGTTGCATCAGAAAGTAGAAACTCGCCCGATTACAATGGTGTGTGTACTTTTCCCCTAGGCCATTCCAGTTATTGGTTTCGAGTATCAGACACGCGAAAATTTTAATGGTTTCTCAACCATTCCTTAACTTCAAACTCCCATATCTCGCGAACGGATTGACGAACTCGTGAAATTCCTGTTGCATCTGAAAGTAGAAACTCGCCCGATTACAATGGTGTGTGTACTTTTCAGCTAGGCCATTCCAGTTATTGGTTTCGAGTATCAGACTTGCGAAAATTTTGATGGTTTCTCAATCATTCCTTAATTTCAAACTCCCATATCTCGCGAACGGATTGACGAACTCGAGAAATTCCTGTTGCATCTGAAAGTAGAAACTCACCCGATTACAACGGTATGTGTATTTTTCCCCCAGGCCATTGTAGTTATTGGTTTCGAGTATCAGACTTGCAAAAATTTTGATGGTTTCTCAACCATTCCTTAACTTCAAACGCCCATATCTCGCGAACGGATTGACGAACTCGAGAAATTCCCGTTGCATCTGAAAGTAGAAACTCGCCCGATTACAACGGTATGTGTATTTTTGCCTTAGGCCATAGTAGTTACTGGTTTCGAGTATCAGACTTGCGAAAATTTTGATGGTTTCTCAACCATTTTTTAACTTCAAACTCCCATATCTCGCGAACGGATTGACGAACTCGAGAAACTCCTATTTCATCTGAAAGCAGAAACTCGCCCGATTACAACGGTATGTGTATTTTTGCCTTAGGCCATATATAGTTATTGGTTTCGAGTATCAGACTTTCGAAAATTTTGATGGTTTCTCAACCATTCCTTAACTTCAAACTCCCATATCTCGCAAACGGATTGACGAACTCGAGAAATTCCGGTTGCATCTGAAAGTAGAAACTCTCCCGATTACAACGGTATGTGTATCTTTGCCTTAGGCCATAGTAGTTATTGGTTTCGAGTATCAGACTTGCGAAAATTTTGATGGTTTCTCAACCATTTTTTAACTTCAAACTCCCATATCTCGCGAACAGATTGACGAACTCGAGAAACTCCTATTTCATCTGAAAGCAGAAACTCGCCCGATTACAACGGTATGTGTGTTTTCGCCTTAGGCCATATGTAGTTATTGGTTTCGAGTATCAGACTTGCGAAAATTTTGATGGTTTCTCAACCATTCCTTAACTTCAAACTCCCATATCTCGCGAACGGATTGACGAACTCGAGAAATTCCGGTTGCATCTGACAGTAGAAACTCTCCCGATTAAAACGGTATGTGTATTTTTCCCCCAGGCCATTGTAGTTATTGGTTTCGAGTATCAGACTTGCGAAAATTTTGATGGTTTCTCAACCATTCCTTAACTTCAAACTCCCATATCTCGCAAACGGATTGACGAACTCGAGAAATTCCTGTTGCACCTGAAAGTAGAAACACACCCGATTACAATGGTGTGTGTACTTTTCCCCTAAGCCATACCAGTTATTGGTTTCGAGTATCTGACTTGCGAAAATTTTGATGGTTTCTCAAACATTCCTTAACTTCAAACTGCCATATCTCGCGAACGGATTGACGATCTCGAGAAATTCCTGTTGCATCCGAATGTAGAAACACACCCGATTACAATGGTGTGTGTACTTTTCCCGTAAGCCATACCAGTTATTGGTTTCGAGTATCAGACTCGCGAAAATTTTAATGGTTTCTCAACCATTCCTTAACTTCAAACTCCCATATCTCGCGAACGGATTGACGAACTCGAGAAATTCCCGTTGCATCTGAAAGTAGAAACACACCCGATTACAACGGTGTGTGTATTTTTCCCCCAGGCCATTGTAGTTATTGGTTTCGAGTATCAGACTTGCGAAAATTTTGATGGTTTCTCAACCATTCCTTAACTTCAAACTCCCATATCTCGCGAACGGATTGACGAACTCGAGAAATTCCTGTTGCATCTGAAAGCAGAAACTCATCCGATTACAACGGTATGTGTATTTTTGCCCTAGGCCATAGTAGTTATTGGTTTCGAGTATCAGACATGCGACAATTTTGATGGTTTCTCAACCATTCCTTGAATTCAAACTCCCATATCTCGCGAACGGATTGACGAACTCGACAAATTCCTGTTGCATCTGAAAGTAGAAACACACCCGATTACAACGGTGTGTGTATTTTTCCCCCAGGCCATTGTAGTTATTTGTTTCGAGCATCAGACTTGCGAAAATTTTGATGGTTTCTCAACCATTCCTTAACTTCAAACTCCCATATCTCGCAAACGGTTTGACGAACTCGAGAAATTCCTGTTGCATCTGAAAGTAGAAACTCGCCCGATTACAATGGTGTGTGTACTTTCCCCTAGCCCATTCCAGTTATTGGTTTCGAGTATCAGACATGCGAAAATTTTAATGGTTTCTCAACCATTCCTTAACTTCAAACTCCCATATCTCGCGAACGGATTGACGAACTCGAGAAACTCCTATTTCATCTGAAAGCAGAAACTCACCCGATTACAACGGTATGTGTATTTTTGCCTTAGGCCATATGTAGTTATTGGTTTCGAGTATCAGACTTGCGAAAATTTTGATGGTTTCTCAACCATGCCTTAACTTCAAACTCCCATATCTCGCGAACGGATTGACGAACTCGTGAAATTCCTGTTGCATCTGAAAGTAGAGAACACAACTGATTACAATGGGGTGTGTACTTTTCCCCTAAGCCATACCAGTTATTGGTTTCGAGTATCTGACTTGCGAAAATTTTGATGGTTTCTCAAACATTCCTTAACTTCAAACTCCCATATCTCGCGAACGGATTGACGAACTCGTGAAATTCCTGTTGCATCTGAAAGTAGAGACACAACTGATTACAACGATGTGTGTACTTTTCCCCTAGGCCATTCCAGTTATTGGTTTCGAGTATCAGACTCGCGAAAATTTTAATGGTTTCTCAACCATTCCTTAACTTCAAACTCCCATATCTCGCGAACGGATTGACGAACTCGAGAAATTCCTGTTGCATCTGAATGTAGAAACCCGCCCGATTACAATGGTGTGTGTTCTTTCCCGCTAGGCCATTCCAGTTATTGGTTTCGAGTATCAGACATGCGAAAATTTTGATGGTTTCTCAATCATTCCTTAATTTCAAACTCCCATATCTCGCGAACGGATTGACGAACTCGAAAAATTCCTGTTGCATCAGAAAGTAGAAACACACCCGATTACAACGGTGTGTGTATTTTTCCCCCAGGCCATTGTAGTTATTGGTTTCGAGTATCAGACTTGCGAAAATTTTTATGGTTTCTCAACCATTCCTTAACTTCAAACTCCCATATCTCGCAAACGGATTGACGAACTCGAGAAATTCCTGTTGCATCTGAAAGTAGAAACACACCCGATTACAACGGTATGTGTATTTTTCCCCCAGGCCATTGTAGTTATTGGTTTCGAGTATCAGACTTGCGAAAATTTTGATGGTTTCTCAACCATTCCTTAACTTCAAAATCCCATATCTCGCAAACGGATTGACGAACTCGAGAAATTCCTGTTGCATCTGAATGTAGAAACTCGCCCGATTACAATGGTGTGTGTTCTTTCCCGCTAGGCCATTCCAGTTATTGGTTTCGAGTATCAGACATGCGAAAATTTTGATGGTAACTCAATCATTCCTTAATTTCAAACTCCCATATCTCGCGAACGGATTGACGAACTCGAGAAATTCCTGTTGCATCTGAAAGCAGAAACTCATCCGATTACAACGGTATGTGTATTTTTGCCTTAGGCCATAGTAGTTATTGGTTTCGAGTATCAGACATGCGACAATTTTGATGGTTTCTCAATCATTCCTTAATTTCAAACTCCCATATCTCGCGAACGGATTGACGAACTCGAGAAATTCCTGTTGCATCTGAAAGTAGAAACACACCCGATTACAACGGTGTGTGTATTTTTCACCCAGGCCATTGTAGTTATTGGTTTCGAGTATCAGACTTGCGAAAATTTTTATGGTTTCTCAACCATTCCTTAACTTCAAACTCCCATATCTCGCAAACGGATTGACGAACTCGAGAAATTCCTGTTGCATCTGAAAGTAGAAACTCGCCCGATTACAATGGTATGTGTATTTTTCCCCCAGGCCATTGTAGTTATTTGTTTCGAGTATCAGACTTGCGAAAATTTTGATTGTTTCTCAACCATTCCTTAACTTCAAAATCCCATATCTCGCAAACGGATTGACGAACTCGAGAAATTCCTGTTGCATCTGAAAGTAGAAACTCGCCCGATTACAATGGTGTGTGTACTTTCCCCTAGCCCATTCCAGTTATTGGTTTCGAGTATCAGACACGCGAAAATTTTAATGGTTTCTCAACCATTCCTTAACTTCAAACTCCCATATCTCGCGAACGGATTGACGAACTCGAGAAATTCCTGTTGCATCTGAAAGTAGAAACTCGCCCGATTACAATGGTGTGTGTACTTTTCCGCTAGGCCATTCCAGTTATTGGTTTCGAGTATCAGACTTGCGAAAATTTTGATGGATTCTCAACCATTCCTTAACTTCAAACTCCCATATCTCGCAAACGGATTGACGAACTCGAGAAATTCCTGTTGCATCTGAAAGTATTATAGAAACTCGCCCGATTACAATGGTGTGTGTACTTTTCCGCTAGGCCATTCCAGTTATTGGTTTCGAGTTTCAGACTTGCGAAAATTTTGATGGTTTCACAATCATTCCTTCATTTCAAACTCCCATATCTCGCGAACGGATTGACGAACTCGAGAAATTCCTGTTGCATCTGAAAGTAGAAACTCTCCCGATTACAACGGTATGTGTATTTTTCCCCCAGGCCATTGTAGTTATTGGTTTCGAGTATCAGACTTGCGAAAATTTTGATGGTTTCTCAAACATTCCTTAACTTCAAACTCCCATATCTCGCGAACGGATTGACGAACTCGAGAAATTCCTGTTCGATCTGAAAGTAGAAACATACCCGATTACAATGGTGTGTGTACTTTTCCCCTAAGCCATACCAGTTATTGGTTTCGAGTATCTGACTTGCGAAAATATTGATGGTTTCTCAAACATTCCCTAACTTCAAACTCCCATATCTCGCGAACGGATTGACGAACTCGAGAAATTCCTGTTGCATCTGAAAGTAGAGACACAACTGATTACAATGATGTGTGTACTTTTCCCCTAGGCCATTCCAGTTATTGGTTTCGAGTATCAGACCCGCGAAAATTTTAATGGTTTCTCAACCATTCCTTAACTTCAAACTCCCATATTTCGCGAACGGATTGACGAACTCGTGAAATTCCTGTTGCATCTGAAAGTAGAAACACACCCGATTACAACGGTGTGTGTATTTTTCACCCAGGCCATTGTAGTTATTGGTTTCGAGTATCAGACTTGCGAAAATTTTTATGGTTTCTCAACCATTCCTTAACTTCAAACTCCCATATCTCGCAAACGGATTGACGAACTCGAGAAATTCCTGTTGCATCTGAAAGTAGAAACTCGCCCGATTACAATGGTATGTGTATTTTTCCCCCAGGCCATTGTAGTTATTTGTTTCGAGTATCAGACTTGCGAAAATTTTGATTGTTTCTCAACCATTCCTTAACTTCAAAATCCCATATCTCGCAAACGGATTGACGAACTCGAGAAATTCCTGTTGCATCTGAAAGTAGAAACTCGCCCGATTACAATGGTGTGTGTACTTTCCCCTAGCCCATTCCAGTTATTGGTTTCGAGTATCAGACACGCGAAAATTTTAATGGTTTCTCAACCATTCCTTAACTTCAAACTCCCATATCTCGCGAACGGATTGACGAACTCGAGAAATTCCTGTTGCATCTGAAAGTAGAAACTCGCCCGATTACAATGGTGTGTGTACTTTTCCGCTAGGCCATTCCAGTTATTGGTTTCGAGTATCAGACTTGCGAAAATTTTGATGGATTCTCAACCATTCCTTAACTTCAAACTCCCATATCTCGCAAACGGATTGACGAACTCGAGAAATTCCTGTTGCATCTGAAAGTATTATAGAAACTCGCCCGATTACAATGGTGTGTGTACTTTTCCGCTAGGCCATTCCAGTTATTGGTTTCGAGTTTCAGACTTGCGAAAATTTTGATGGTTTCACAATCATTCCTTCATTTCAAACTCCCATATCTCGCGAACGGATTGACGAACTCGAGAAATTCCTGTTGCATCTGAAAGTAGAAACTCTCCCGATTACAACGGTATGTGTATTTTTCCCCCAGGCCATTGTAGTTATTGGTTTCGAGTATCAGACTTGCGAAAATTTTGATGGTTTCTCAAACATTCCTTAACTTCAAACTCCCATATCTCGCGAACGGATTGACGAACTCGAGAAATTCCTGTTCGATCTGAAAGTAGAAACATACCCGATTACAATGGTGTGTGTACTTTTCCCCTAAGCCATACCAGTTATTGGTTTCGAGTATCTGACTTGCGAAAATATTGATGGTTTCTCAAACATTCCCTAACTTCAAACTCCCATATCTCGCGAACGGATTGACGAACTCGAGAAATTCCTGTTGCATCTGAAAGTAGAGACACAACTGATTACAATGATGTGTGTACTTTTCCCCTAGGCCATTCCAGTTATTGGTTTCGAGTATCAGACCCGCGAAAATTTTAATGGTTTCTCAACCATTCCTTAACTTCAAACTCCCATATTTCGCGAACGGATTGACGAACTCGTGAAATTCCTGTTGCATCTGAAAGTAGAAACTCGCCCGATTACAATGGTGTGTGTACTTTTCAGCTAGGCCATTCCAGTTATTGGTTTCGAGTATCAGACTTGCGAAAATTTTGATGGTTTCTCAATCATTCCTTAATTTCAAACTCCCATATCTCGCGAACGGATTGACGAACTCGAGAAATTCCTGTTGCATCTGAAAGTAGAAACTCACCCGATTACAACGGTATGTGTATTTTTCCCCCAGGCCATTGTAGTTATTGGTTTCGAGTATCAGACTTGCAAAAATTTTGATGGTTTCTCAACCATTCCTTAACTTCAAACGCCCATATCTCGCGAACGGATTGACGAACTCGAGAAATTCCCGTTGCATCTGAAAGTAGAAACTCGCCCGATTACAACGGTATGTGTATTTTTGCCTTAGGCCATAGTAGTTATTGGTTTCGAGTATCAGACTTGCGAAAATTTTGATGGTTTCTCAACCATTTTTTAACTTCAAACTCCCATATCTCGCGAACGGATTGACGAACTCGAGAAACTCCTACTTCATCTGAAAGCAGAAACTCGCCCGATTACAACGGTATGTGTATTTTTGCCTTAGGCCATAGTAGTTATTGGTTTCGAGTATCAGACTTGCGAAAATTTTGATGGTTTCTCAACCATTTTTTAACTTCAAACTCCCATATCTCGCGAACGGATTGACGAACTCGAGAAACTCCTATTTCATCTGAAAGCAGAAACTCGCCCGATTACAACGGTATGTGTATTTTTGCCTTAGGCCATATATAGTTATTGGTTTCGAGTATCAGACTTGCGAAAATTTTGATGGTTTCTCAACCATTCCTTAACTTCAAATTCCCATATCTCGCGAACGGATTGACGAACTTGAGAAATTCCGGTTGCATCTGAAAGTACAAACACACCCGATTACAACGGTGTGTGTATTTTTCCCCCAGGCCATTGTAGTTATTGGTTTCGAGTATCAGACTTGCGAAAATTTTGATGGTTTCTCAACCATTTTTTAACTTCAAACTCCCATATCTCGCGAACAGATTGACGAACTCGAGAAACTCCTATTTCATCTGAAAGCAGAAACTCGCCCGATTACAACGGTATGTGTGTTTTTGCCTTAGGCCATATGTAGTTATTGGTTTCGAGTATCAGACTTGCGAAAATTTTGATGGTTTCTCAACCATTCCTTAACTTCAAACTCCCATATCTCGCGAACGGATTGACGAACTCGAGAAATTCCGGTTGCATCTGACAGTAGAAACTCTCCCGATTACAACGGTATGTGTATTTTTCCCCCAGGCCATTGTAGTTATTGGTTTCGAGTATCAGACTTGCGAAAATTTTGATGGTTTCTCAACCATTCCTTAACTTCAAACTCCCATATCTCGCAAACGGATTGACGAACTCGAGAAATTCCTGTTGCACCTGAAAGTAGAAACACACCCGATTACAATGGTGTGTGTACTTTTCCCCTAAGCCATACCAGTTATTGGTTTCGAGTATCTGACTTGCGAAAATTTTGATGGTTTCTCAAACATTCCTTAACTTCAAACTGCCATATCTCGCGAACGGATTGACGATCTCGAGAAATTCCTGTTGCATCTGAATGTAGAAACACACCCGATTACAATGGTGTGTGTACTTTTCCCGTAAGCCATACCAGTTATTGGTTTCGAGTATCAGACTCGCGAAAATTTTAATGGTTTCTCAACCATTCCTTAACTTCAAACTCCCATATCTCGCGAACGGATTGACGAACTCGAGAAATTCCCGTTGCATCTGAAAGTAGAAACACACCCGATTACAACGGTGTGTGTATTTTTCCCCCAGGCCATTGTAGTTATTGGTTTCGAGTATCAGACTTGCGAAAATTTTGATGGTTTCTCAACCATTCCTTAACTTCAAACTCCCATATCTCGCAAACGGATTGACGAACTCGAGAAATTCCTGTTGCATCTGAAAGTAGAAACACACCCGATTACAACGGTATGTGTATTTTTCCCCCAGGCCATTGTAGTTATTGTTTTCGAGTATCAGACTTGCGAAAATTTTGATGGTTTCTCAACCATTCCTTAACTTCAAACTCCCATATCTCGCGAACGGATTGACGAACTCGAGAAATTCCTGTTGCATCTGAAAGCAGAAACTCATCCGATTACAACGGTATGTGTATTTTTGCCCTAGGCCATAGTAGTTATTGGTTTCGAGTATCAGACATGCGACAATTTTGATGGTTTCTCAACCATTCCTTGAATTCAAACTCCCATATCTCGCGAACGGATTGACGAACTCGACAAATTCCTGTTGCATCTGAAAGTACAAACACACCCGATTACAACGGTGTGTGTATTTTTCCCCCAGGCCATTGTAGTTATTTGTTTCGAGCATCAGACTTGCGAAAATTTTGATGGTTTCTCAACCATTCCTTAACTTCAAACTCCCATATCTCGCAAACGGATTGACGAACTCGAGAAATTCCTGTTGCATCTGAAAGTAGAAACTCGCCCGATTACAATGGTGTGTGTACTTTCCCCTAGCCCATTCCAGTTATTGGTTTCGAGTATCAGACTTGCGAAAATTTTGATGGTTTCTCAACCATTCCTTAACTTCAAACTCCCATATCTCGCGAACGGATTGACGAACTCGAGAAACTCCTATTTCATCTGAAAGCAGAAACTCGCCCGATTACAACGGTATGTGTATTTTTGCCTTAGGCCATATGTAGTTATTGGTTTCGAGTATCAGACTTGCGAAAATTTTGATGGTTTCTCAACCATGCCTTAACTTCAAACTCCCATATCTCGCGAACGGATTGACGAACTCGTGAAATTCCTGTTGCATCTGAAAGTAGAGACACAACTGATTACAATGGGGTGTGTACTTTTCCCCTAAGCCATACCAGTTATTGGTTTCGAGTATCTGACTTGCGAAAATTTTGATGGTTTCTCAAACATTCCTTAATTTCAAACTCCCATATCTCGCGAACGGATTGACGAACACGAGAAATTCCTGTTGCATCTGAATGTAGAAACTCGCCCGATTACAATGGTGTGTGTTCTTTCCCGCTAGGCCATTCCAGTTATTGGTTTCGAGTATCAGACGTGCGAAAATTTTGATGGTTTCTCAATCATTCCTTAATTTCAAACTCCCATATCTCGCGAACGGATTGACGAACTCGAGAAATTCCCGTTGCATCTGAAAGTAGAAACACACCCGATTACAACGGTGTGTGTATTTTTCCCCCAGGCCATTGTAGTTATTGGTTTCGAGTATCAGACTTGCGAAAATTTTGATGGTTTCTCAACCATTTTTTAACTTCAAACTCCCATATCTCGCGAACGGATTGACGAACTCGAGAAACTCCTACTTCATCTGAAAGCAGAAACTCGCCCGATTACAACGGTATGTGTATTTTTGCCTTAGGCCATAGTAGTTATTGGTTTCGAGTATCAGACTTGCGAAAATTTTGATGGTTTCTCAACCATTTTTTAACTTCAAACTCCCATATCTCGCGAATGGATTGACGAACTCGAGAAACTCCTATTTCATCTGAAAGCAGAAACTCGCCCGATTACAACGGTATGTGTATTTTTGCCTTAGGCCATATATAGTTATTGGTTTCGAGTATCAGACTTGCGAAAATTTTGATGGTTTCTCAACCATTCCTTAACTTCAAACTCCCATATCTCGCGAACGGATTGACGAACTCGAGAAATTCCGGTTGCATCTGAAAGTAGAAACTCTCCCGATTACAACGGTATGTGTATTTTTGCCTTAGGCCATAGTAGTTATTGGTTTCGAGTATCAGACTTGCGAAAATTTTGATGGTTTCTCAACCATTTTTTAACTTCAAACTCCCATATCTCGCGAACAGATTGACGAACTCGAGAAACTCCTATTTCATCTGAAAGCAGAAACTCGCCCGATTACAACGGTATGTGTGTTTTTGCCTTAGGCCATATGTAGTTATTGGTTTCGAGTATCAGACTTGCGAAAATTTTGATGGTTTCTCAACCATTCCTTAACTTCAAACTCCCATATCTCGCGAACGGATTGACGAACTCGAGAAATTCCGGTTGCATCTGACAGTAGAAACTCTCCCGATTACAACGGTATGTGTATTTTTCCCCCAGGCCATTGTAGTTATTGGTTTCGAGTATCAGACTTGCGAAAATTTTGATGGTTTCTCAACCATTCCTTAACTTCAAACTCCCATATCTCGCAAACGGATTGACGAACTCGAGAAATTCCTGTTGCACCTGAAAGTAGAAACACACCCGATTACAATGGTGTGTGTACTTTTCCCCTAAGCCATACCAGTTATTGGTTTCGAGTATCTGACTTGCGAAAATTTTGATGGTTTCTCAAACATTCCTTAACTTCAAACTGCCATATCTCGCGAACGGATTGACGATCTCGAGAAATTCCTGTTGCATCTGAATGTAGAAACACACCCGATTACAATGGTGTGTGTACTTTTCCCGTAAGCCATACCAGTTATTGGTTTCGAGTATCAGACTCGCGAAAATTTTAATGGTTTCTCAACCATTCCTTAACTTCAAACTCCCATATCTCGCGAACGGATTGACGAACTCGAGAAATTCCCGTTGCATCTGAAAGTAGAAACACACCCGATTACAACGGTGTGTGTATTTTTCCCCCAGGCCATTGTAGTTATTGGTTTCGAGTATCAGACTTGCGAAAATTTTGATGGTTTCTCAACCATTCCTTAACTTCAAACTCCCATATCTCGCAAACGGATTGACGAACTCGAGAAATTCCTGTTGCATCTGAAAGTAGAAACACACCCGATTACAACGGTATGTGTATTTTTCCCCCAGGCCATTGTAGTTATTGTTTTCGAGTATCAGACTTGCGAAAATTTTGATGGTTTCTCAACCATTCCTTAACTTCAAACTCCCATATCTCGCGAACGGATTGACGAACTCGAGAAATTCCTGTTGCATCTGAAAGCAGAAACTCATCCGATTACAACGGTATGTGTATTTTTGCCCTAGGCCATAGTAGTTATTGGTTTCGAGTATCAGACATGCGACAATTTTGATGGTTTCTCAACCATTCCTTGAATTCAAACTCCCATATCTCGCGAACGGATTGACGAACTCGACAAATTCCTGTTGCATCTGAAAGTAGAAACACACCCGATTACAACGGTGTGTGTATTTTTCCCCCAGGCCATTGTAGTTATTTGTTTCGAGCATCAGACTTGCGAAAATTTTGATGGTTTCTCAACCATTCCTTAACTTCAAACTCCCATATCTCGCAAACGGATTGACGAACTCGAGAAATTCCTGTTGCATCTGAAAGTAGAAACTCGCCCGATTACAATGGTGTGTGTACTTTCCCCTAGCCCATTCCAGTTATTGGTTTCGAGTATCAGACTTGCGAAAATTTTGATGGTTTCTCAACCATTCCTTAACTTCAAACTCCCATATCTCGCGAACGGATTGACGAACTCGAGAAACTCCTATTTCATCTGAAAGCAGAAACTCGCCCGATTACAACGGTATGTGTATTTTTGCCTTAGGCCATATGTAGTTATTGGTTTCGAGTATCAGACTTGCGAAAATTTTGATGGTTTCTCAACCATGCCTTAACTTCAAACTCCCATATCTCGCGAACGGATTGACGAACTCGTGAAATTCCTGTTGCATCTGAAAGTAGAGACACAACTGATTACAATGGGGTGTGTACTTTTCCCCTAAGCCATACCAGTTATTTGTTTCGAGTATCTGACTTGCGAAAATTTTGATGGTTTCTCAAACATTCCTTAATTTCAAACTCCCATATCTCGCGAACGCATTGACGAACTAGTGAAATTCCTGTTGCATCTGAAAGTAGAGACACAACTGATTACAATGATGTGTGTACTTTTCCCCTAGGCCATTCCAGTTATTGGTTTCGAGTATCAGACTCGCGAAAATTTTAATGGTTTCTCAACCATTCCTTAACTTCAAACTCCCATATCTCGCGAACGGATTGACGAACTTGAGAAATTCCTGTTGCATCTGAAAGTAGGAACTCGCCCGATTACAATGGTGTGTGTACTTTTCCCCTACGCCATTCCAGTTATTGGTTTCGAGTATCAGACTCGCGAAAATTTTAATGGTTTCTCAACCATTCCTTAACTTCAAACTCCCATATCTCGCGAACGGATTGACGAACTCGAGAAATTCCTGTTGCATCTGAAAGCAGAAACTCATCCGATTACAACGGTATGTGTATTTTTGCCCTAGGCCATAGTAGTTATTGGTTTCGAGTATCAGACATGCGATAATTTTGATGGTTTCTCAACCATTCCTTGACTTCAAACTCCCATATCTCGCGAACGGATTGACGAACTCGACAAATTCCTGTTGCATCTGAAAGTAGAACACACACCCGATTACAACGGTGTGTGTATTTTTCCCCCAGGCCATTGTAGTTATTTGTTTCGAGTATCAGACTTGCGAAAATTTTTACGGTTTCTCAACCATTCCTTAACTTCAAACTCCCATATCTCGCAAACGGATTGACGAACTCGAGAAATTCCTGTTGCATCTGAAAGTAGAACACTCGCCCGATTACAATGGTGTGTGTACTTTCCCCTAGCCCATTCCAGTTATTGGTTTCGAGTATCAGACACGCGAAAATTTTAATGGTTTCTCAACCATTCCTTAACTTCAAACTCCCATATCTCGCGAACGGATTGACGAACTCGAGAAACTCCTGTTGCATCTGAAAGTAGAAACTCGCCCGATTTCAATGGTGTGTGTACTTTTCCGCTAGGCCATTCCAGTTATTGGTTTCGAGTATCAGACTTGCGAAAATTTTGATGGTTTCTCAACCATTCCTTAACTTCAAACTCCCATATCTCGCGAACGGATTGACGAACTCGAGAAACTCCTATTTCATATGAAAGCAGAAACTCACCCGATTACAACGGTATGTGTATTTTTGCCTTAGGCCATATGTAGTTATTGGTTTCGAGTATCAGACTTGCGAAAATTTTGATGGTTTCTCAACCATGCCTTAACTTCAAACTCCCATATCTCGCGAACGGATTGACGAACTCGTGAAATTCCTGTTGCATCTGAAAGTAGAGAACACAACTGATTACAATGGGGTGTGTACTTTTCCCCTAAGCCATACCAGTTATTGGTTTCGAGTATCTGACTTGCGAAAATTTTGATGGTTTCTCAAACATTCCTTAACTTCAAACTCCCATATCTCGCGAACGGAGTGACGAACTCGTGAAATTCCTGTTGCATCTGAAAGTAGAGACACAACTGATTACAATGATGTGTGTACTTTTCCCCTAGGCCATTCCAGTTATTGGTTTCGAGTATCAGACTCGCGAAAATTTTAATGGTTTCTCAACCATTCCTTAACTTCAAACTCCCATATCTCGCGAACGGATTGACGAACTCGAGAAATTCCTGTTGCATCTGAATGTAGAAACTCGCCCGATTACAATGGTGTGTGTTCTTTCCCGCTAGGCCATTCCAGTTATTGGTTTCGAGTATCAGACATGCGAAAATTTTGATGGTTTCTCAACCATTCCTTAACTTCAAACTCCCATATCTCGCAAACGGATTGACGAACTCGAGAAATTCCTGTTGCATCTGAAAGTAGAAACACACCCGATTACAACGGTATGTGTATTTTTCCCCCAGGCCATTGTAGTTATTGGTTTCGAGTATCAGACTTGCGAAAATTTTGATGGTTTCTCAAACATTCCTTAACTTCAAACTCCCATATCTCGCGAACGGATTGACGAACTCGAGAAATTCCTGTTGCATCTGAAAGTAGAAACTGGCCCGATTACAATGGTGTGTGTACTTTCCCGCTAGGCCATTCCAGTTATGGGTTTCGAGTATCAGACTTGCGAAAATTTTGATGGTTTCTCAATCATTCCTTAATTTCAAACTCCCATATCTCGCGAACGGATTGACGAACTCGAGAAATTCCTGTTGCATCTGAAAGTGGAAACTCTCCCGATTACAACGGTATGTGTATCTTTCCCCCAGGCCATTGTAGTTATTGGTTTCGAGTATCAGACATGCGAAAATTTTGATGGTTTCTCAACCATTCCTTAACTTCAAACTCCCATATCTCGCAAACGGATTGACGAACTCGAGAAATTCCTGTTGCATCTGAAAGCAGAAACTCGCCCGATTACAACGGTATGTGTATTTTTGCCCTAGGTCATAGTAGTTGTTGGTTTGGAGTGTCAGACATGCGACAATTTTGATGGTTTCTCAACCATTCCTTAACTTCAAACTCCCATATCTCGCGAACGGATTGACGAACTCGAGAAATTCCTGTTGCATCTGAATGTAGAAACTCGCCCGATTACAATGGTGTGTGTTCTTTCCCGCTAGGCCATTCCAGTTATTGGTTTCGAGTATCAGACGTGCGAAAATTTTGATGGTTTCTCAATCATTCCTTAATTTCAAACTCCCATATCTCGCGAACGGATTGACGAACTCGAGAAATTCCTGTTGCATCAGAAAGTAGAAACACACCCGATTACAACGGTGTGTGTACTTTTCCCCTAGGCCATTCCAGTTATTGGCTTCGATTATCAGACTCGCGAAAATTTTAATGGTTTCTCAACCATTCCTTAACTTCAAACTCCCATATCTCGCGAACGGATTGACGAACTCGAGAAATTCCTGTTGCATCTGAATGTAGAAACTCGCCCGATTACAATGGTGTGTGTTCTTTCCCCCAGGCCATTGTAGTTATTGGTTTCGAGTATCAGACTTGCGAAAATTTTGATGGTTTCTCAACCATTCCTTAACTTCAAACTCCCATATCTCGCAAACGGATTGACGAACTCGAGAAATTCCTGTTGCATCTGAAAGTAGAAACACACCCGATTACAACGGTATGTGTATTTTTCCCCCAGGCCATTGTAGTTATTGGTTTCGAGTATCAGACTTGCGAAAATTTTGATGGTTTCTCAACCATTCCTTAACTTCAAACTCCCATATCTCGCGAACGGATTGACGAAATCGAGAAATTCCAGTTGCATCTGAAAGTAGAAACTCTCCCGATTACAACGGTATGTGTATTTTCCCCCCAGGCCATTGTAGTTATTTGTTTCGAGTATCAGACTTGCGAAAATTTTGATGGTTTCTCAACCATTCCTTAACTTCAAAATCCCATATCTCGCAAACGGATTGACGAACTCGAGAAATTCCTGTTGCATCTGAAAGTAGAAACTCGCCCGATTACAATGGTGTGTGTACTTTCCCCTAGCCCATTCCAGTTATTGGTTTCGAGTATCAGAAACGCGAAGATTTTAATGGTTTCTCAACCATTCCTTAACTTCAAACTCCCATATCTCGCAAACGGATTGACGAACTCGAGAAATTCCTGTTGCATCTGAAAGTATTATAGAAACTCGCCCGATTACAATGGTGTGTGTACTTTTCCCCTAGGCCATTCCAGTTATTGGTTTCGAGTATCAGACACGCGAAAATTTTAATGGTTTCTCAACCATTCCTTAACTTCAAACTCCCATATCTCATAAACGGATTGACGAACTCGAGAAATTCCTGTTGCATCTGAAAGTAGAAACACACCCGATTACAATGGCGTGTGCACTTTCCCCCTAAGCCATACCAGTTATTGGTTTCGAGTATCCGACTTGCGAAAATTTTGATGGTTTCTCAACCATTCCTTAACTTCAAACTCCCATATCTCGCGAACGGATTGATGAACTCGAGAAATTCCTGTTGCATCTGAAAGTAGAAACTCGCCCGATTACAACGGTATGTGTATTTATCCCCTAGGCCATTGTAGTTATTGGTTTCGAGTATTAGACTTGCGAAAATTTTGATGGATACTCAACCATTCCTTAAATTCAAACTCCCATATCTCGCGAACGGATTGACGAACTCGAGAAATTCCTGTTGCATCTGAAAGTAGAAACTTGACTGGTTACAACGGTATGTGTATTTATCCCCTAGGCCGTTGTAGTTATTGGTTTCGAGTATTAGACTTGCGAAAATTTTGATGGATCCTCAACCATTCCTTAAATTCAAACTCCCATATCTCGCGAACGGATTGACGAACTCGAGAAATTCCTGTTGCATCTGAAAGCACAAACTCGTCCGATTACAACGGTGTGTGTATTTTTGCCCTAGGCCATTGTAGTTATTGGTTTCGAGTATCCGACTTGCGAAAATTTTAATGGTTTCTCAACCATTCCTTAACTTCAAACTCCCATATCTCGCGAACGGATTGATGAACTCGAGAAATTCATGTTGCATCTGAAAGTAGAAACTCGCCCGATTACAATGGTGTGTGTTTTTTCCCCTAGGCCATTCCAGTTATTGGTTTCGAGGATCAGACTTGCGAAAATTTTGATGGTTTCTCAACCATTCCTTAACTTCAAACTCCCATATCTCGCGAACGGATTGACGAACTCGAGAAATTCCGGTTGCATCTGAAAGTAGAAACTCTCCCGATTACAACGGTATGTGTATTTTTCCCCCAGGCCATTGTAGTTATTGGTTTCGAGTATCAGACTTGCGAAAATTTTGATGGTTTCTCAACCATTCCTTAACTTCAAACTCCCATATCTCGCGAACGGATTGACGAACTCGAGAAATTCGTGTTGCATCTGAAAGTAGAAACTCGCCCGATTACAACGGTATATGTATTTTTCCCCTAGGGCATTGTAGTTATTGGTTTCGAGTATCAGACATGCGAAAATTTTGATGGTTTCTCAACCATTCCTTAACTTCAAACTCCCATATCTCGCAAACGGATTGACGAACTCGAGAAATTCCTGTTGCATCTTAAAGTAGAAACTCGCCCGATTACAACGGTATATGTATTTTTCCCCTAGGGCATTGTAGTTATTGGTTTGGAGTATCAGACTGGCGAAAATTTTGATGGATTCTCAACCATTCCTTAACTTCAAACTCCCATATCTCGCGAACGGATTGACGAACTCGACAAATTCCTGTTGCATCTGAAAGTAGAAACTCGCCCGATTACAATGGTGTGTGTACTTTTCCCCTAGGCCATTCCAGTTATTGGTTTCGAGTATCAGACACGCGAAAATTTTAATGGTTTCTCAACCATTCCTTAACTTCAAACTAACATATCTCGCGAACGGATTGACGAACTCGAGAAATTCCTGTTGCATCTGAAAGTAGAAACTCGCCCGATTACAATGGTGTGTGTACTTTTCCGCTAGGCCGTTCCAGTTATTGGTTTCGAGTATCAGACTTGCGAAAATTTTGATGGATTCTCAACCATTCCTTAACATCAAACTCCCATATCTCGCAAACGGATTGACGAACTCGAGAAATTCCTGTTGCATCTGAAAGTAGAAACACACCCGATTACAATGGTGTGTGTACTTTTCCCCTAAGCCATACCAGTTATTGGTTTCGAGTATCTGACTTGCGAAAATTTTGATGGTTTCTCAAACATTCCTTAACTTCAAACTCCCATATCTCGCGAACGGATTGACGAACTCGAGAAATTCCTGTTGCACCTGAAAGCAGAAACTCGTCCGATTACAACGGTATATGTATTTTTCCCCTAGGGCATTGTAGTTATTGGTTTCGAGTATCAGTCTTGCGAAAATTTTGATGGATCCTCAACCATTCCTTAAATTCAAACTCCCATATTTCGCGAACGGATTGACGAACTCGAGAAATTCCTGTGGCATCTGAAAGTAGAAACTCTCCCGATTACAACGGTATGTGTATTTTTCCCCCAGGCCTTTGTAGTTATTGGTTTCGAGTATCATACTTGCGAAAATTTTGATGGATCCTCAACCATTCCTTAATTTCAAACTCCCATATCTCGCGAACGGATTGATGAGCTCGAGAAATTCCTGTTGCATCTGAAAGTAGAAACTCGCCCGATTACAATGGTGTGTGTACTTTTCCCCTAGGCCATTCTAGTTGTTGGTTTCGAGTACCAGACTTGCGAAAATTTTGAAGGTTCCTCAACCATTCCTTAACTTCATACTCCCATATCTCGCGAACGGATAGACGAACTCGAGAAATTCCTGTTGCATCTGAAAGTAGAAACTCGCCCGATTACAACGGTATGTGTATTTATCCCCTAGGCCATTGTAGTTATTGGTTTCGAGTATCAGACTTGCGAAAATTTTGATGGATCCTCAACCATTCCTTAAGTTCAAACTCCCATATTTCGCGAACGGATTGACGATCTCGAGAAATTCCTGTGGCATCTGAAAGCACAAACTCGTCCGATTACAACGGTGTGTGTACTTTTCCCCTAGGCCATTCCAGTTATTGGTTTCGAGTATCAGACTTGCGAAAATTTTGATGGTTTCTCAACCATTCCTTAACTTCAAACTCCCATATCTCGCGAACGGATTGACGAACTCGAGAAATTCCAGTTGCATCTGAAAGTAGAAACTCTCCCGATTACAACGGTATGTGTATTTTTCCCCCAGGCCATTGTAGTTATTTGTTTCGAGTATCAGACTTGCGAAAATTTTGATGGTTTCTCAACCATTCCTTAACTTCAAACTCCCATATCTCGCGAACGAATTGATGAACTCGAGAAATTCCTGTTGCATCTGAAAGTAGAAACTCGCCCGATTACAATGGTGTGCGTACTTTTCCCCTAGGCCATTCCAGTTATTGGTTTCGAGTATCAGACTTGCGAAAATTTTGATGGTTTCTCAATCATTCCTTAATTTCAAACTCCCATATCTAGCGAACGGATTGACGAACTCGAGAAATTCCAGTTGCATCTGAAAGTAGAAACTCGCCCGATTACAACGGTATATGTATTTTTCCCCCAGGCCATTGTAGTTATTTATTTCGAGTATCAGACTTGCGAAAATTTTGATGGTTTCTCAACCATTCCTTAACATCAAACTCCCATATCTCGAAAACGGATTGACGAACTCGAGAAATTCCTGTTGCATCTGAAAGTAGAAACACGCCCGATTACAATGGTGTGTGTACTTTTCCCCTAGGCCATTCCAGTTATTGGTTTCGAGTATCAGACTTGCGAAAATTTTGATGGTTTCTCAAACATTCCTTAACTTCAAACTCCCATATCTCGCGAACGGATTGACGAAGTCGACAAATTCCTGTTGCATCTGAAAGTAGAAACTCGCCCGATTACAATGGTGTGTGTACTTTTCCCCTAGGCCATACCAGTTATTGGTTTCGAGTATCAGACTTGCGAAAATTTTGATGGTTTCTCAACCATTCCTTAACTTCAAACTCCCATATCTCGCGAACGGATTGACGAACTCGAGAAATTCCAGGATCATCTGAAAGTAGAAGCTCTCCCGATTACAACGGTGTGTGTATTTTTGCCCTAGGCCATTCCAGTTATTGGTTTCGAGTATCAGACTTGCGAAAATTTTGATGGTTTCTCAACCATTCCTTAACATCAAACTCCCATATCTCGCAAACGGATTGACGAACTCGAGAAATTCCTGTTGCATCTGAAAGTAGAAACACACCCGATTACAATGGTGTGTGTACTTTTCCCCTAAGCCATACCAGTTATTGGTTTCGAGTATCTGACTTGCGAAAATTTTAATGGTTTCTCAAACATTCCTTAACTTCAAACTCCCATATCTCGCGAACGGATTGACGAACTCGAGAAATTCCTGTTGCAACTGAAAGTAGAAACTCGCCCGATTACAATGGTGTGTGTACTTTTCCCCTAGGCCGTTCCAGTTATTGGTTTCGAGTATCAGACTTGCGAAAATTTTGATGGTTTCTCAACCATTCCTTAGCTTCAAACTCCCATATCTCGCGAACGGATTGACGAACTCGAGAAATTCCAGTTGCATCTGAAAGTAGAAACTCTCCCGATTACAACGGTACGAGTATTTTTCCCCAAGGCCATTGTAGTTATTTGTTTCGAGTATCAGACTTGCGAAAGTTTTGATGGTTTCTCAACCATTCCTTAACATCAAACTCCCATATCTCGCAAACCGATTGACGAACTCGAGAAATTCCTGTTGCATCTGAAAGTAGAAACACACCCGATTACAATGGTGTGTGTACTTTTCCCCTAAGCCATTCCAGTTATTGGTTTCGAGTATCAGACTTGCGAAAATTTTGATGGTTTCTCAATCATTCCTTAATTTCAAACTCCCATATCTAGCGAACGGATTGACGAACTCGAGAAATTCCAGTTGCATCTGAAAGTAGAAACTCGCCCGATTACAACGGTATATGTATTTTTCCCCCAGGCCATTGTAGTTATTTATTTCGAGTATCAGACTTGCGAAAATTTTGATGGTTTCTCAACCATTCCTTAACATCAAACTCCCATATCTCGAAAACGGATTGACGAACTCGAGAAATTCCTGTTGCATCTGAAAGTAGAAACACGCCCGATTACAATGGTGTGTGTACTTTTCCCCTAGGCCATTCCAGTTATTGGTTTCGAGTATCAGACTTGCGAAAATTTTGATGGTTTCTCAAACATTCCTTAACTTCAAACTCCCATATCTCGCGAACGGATTGACGAACTCGACAAATTCCTGTTGCATCTGAAAGTAGAAACTCGCCCGATTACAATGGTGTGTGTACTTTTCCCCTAGGCCATACCAGTTATTGGTTTCGAGTATCAGACTTGCGAAAATTTTGATGGTTTCTCAACCATTCCTTAACTTCAAACTCCCATATCTCGCGAACGGATTGACGAACTCGAGAAATTCCAGGATCATCTGAAAGTAGAAGCTCTCCCGATTACAACGGTGTGTGTATTTTTGCCCTAGGCCATTCCAGTTATTGGTTTCGAGTATCAGACTTGCGAAAATTTTGATGGTTTCTCAACCATTCCTTAACATCAAACTCCCATATCTCGCAAACGGATTGACGAACTCGAGAAATTCCTGTTGCATCTGAAAGTAGAAACACACCCGATTACAATGGTGTGTGTACTTTTCCCCTAAGCCATACCAGTTATTGGTTTCGAGTATCTGACTTGCGAAAATTTTAATGGTTTCTCAAACATTCCTTAACTTCAAACTCCCATATCTCGCGAACGGATTGACGAACTCGAGAAATTCCTGTTGCAACTGAAAGTAGAAACTCGCCCGATTACAATGGTGTGTGTACTTTTCCCCTAGGCCGTTCCAGTTATTGGTTTCGAGTATCAGACTTGCGAAAATTTTGATGGTTTCTCAACCATTCCTTAGCTTCAAACTCCCATATCTCGCGAACGGATTGACGAACTCGAGAAATTCCAGTTGCATCTGAAAGTAGAAACTCTCCCGATTACAACGGTACGAGTATTTTTCCCCAAGGCCATTGTAGTTATTTGTTTCGAGTATCAGACTTGCGAAAGTTTTGATGGTTTCTCAACCATTCCTTAACATCAAACTCCCATATCTCGCAAACCGATTGACGAACTCGAGAAATTCCTGTTGCATCTGAAAGTAGAAACACACCCGATTACAATGGTGTGTGTACTTTTCCCCTAAGCCATACCAGTTATTGATTTCGAGTATCTGACTTGCGAAAATTTTGATGGTTTCTCAAACATTCCTTAACTTCAAACTCCCATATCTCGCGAACGGATTGACGAACTCGAGAAATTCCTGTTGCATCTGAAAGCAGAAACTCGTCCGATTACAATGGTGTGTGTACTTTTCCCCTAGGGCATTGTAGTTATTGGATTCGAGTATCAGACTTGCGAAAATTTTGATGGATTCTCAACCATTCTTTAACTTCAAACTCCCATATCTCGCGAACGGATTGACGAATTCGAGAAATTCCAGTTGCATCTGAAAGTAGAAACTCTCCCGATTACAACGGTATGTGTATTTTTCCTCCAGGCCATTGTAGTTATTTGTTTCGAGTATCAGACTTGCGAAAAGTTTGATGGTTTCTCAACCATTCCTTAACTTCAAACTCCCATATCTCGCGAACGGATTGAAGAACTCGAGAAATTTCTGTTGCATCTGAAAGTAGAAACTCGCCCGATTACAATGGTGTGTGTACTTTTCCCCTAGGCCATTCCAGTTATTGGTTTCGAGTATCAGACTTGCGAAAATTTTGATGGTTTCTCAATTATTCCTTAATTTCAAACTCCCATATCTAGCGAACGGTTTGACGAACTCGAGAAATTCCTGTTGCATCTGAAAGTAGAAACTCTCCCGATTACAACGGTGTGTGTATTTTTCCCCCAGGCCTTTGTAGTTATTGGTTTCGAGTATCAGACTTGCGAAAATTTTGATGGTTTCTCAACCATTCCTTAACATCAAACTCCCATATCTCGCGAACGGATTGACGAACTCGAGAAATTCCTGTTGCATCTGAAAGTAGAAACTCTCCCGATTACAACGGTATGTGTATTTTTGCCTTAGGCCATAGTAGTTATTGGGTTCGAGTATCAGACTTGCGAAAATTTTGATGGTTTCTCAACCATTTTTTAACTTCAAACTCCCATATCTCGCGAACGGATTGACGAACTCGAGAAACTCCTATTTCATCTGAAAGCAGAAACTCGCCCGATTACAACGGTATGTGTATTTTTGCCTTAGGCCATATGTAGTTATTGGTTTCGAGTATCAGACTTGCGAAAATTTTGATGGTTTCTCAACCATTCCTTAACTTCAAACTCCCATATCTCGCGAACGAATTGATGAACTCGAGAAATTCCTGTTGCATCTGAAAGTAGAAACTCGCCCGATTACAACGGTATATGTATTTTTCCCCTAGGGCATTGTAGTTATTGGTTTGGAGTATCAGACTTGCGAAAATTTTGATGGATTCTCAACCATTCCTTAACTTCAAACTCCCATATCTCGCGAACGGATTGACGAACTCGAGAAACTTCTATTTCATCTGAAAGCAGAAACTCGCCCGATTACAACGGTATGTGTATTTTTGCCTTAGGCCATATGTAGTTATTGATTTCGAGTATCAGACTTGCGAAAATTTTGATGGTTTCTCAACCATTCCTTAACTTCAAACTCCCATATCTCGCAAACGGATTGACGAACTCGAGAAATTCCTATTGCATCTGAAAGTAGAAACACACCCGATTACAATGGTGCGTGTACTTTTCCCCTAAGCCATACCAGTTATTGGTTTCAAGTATCTGACTTGCGAAAATTTTTATGGTTTCTCAAACATTCCTTAACTTCAAACTGCCATATCTCGCGAACGGATTGACGAACTCGAGAAATTCCTGTTGCATCTGAAAGTAGAAACTCGCCCGATTACAATGGTGTGTGTACTTTTCCCCTAGGCCATTCCAGTTATTGGTTTCGAGTATCAGACACGCGAAAATTTTAATGGTTTCTCAACCATTCCTTAACTTCAAACTCCCATATCTCGCGAACGGATTGACGAACTCGTGAAATTCCTGTTGCATCTGAAAGTAGAAACTCGCCCGATTACAATGGTGTGTGTACTTTTCCGCTAGGCCATTCCAGTTATTGGTTTCGAGTATCAGACTTGCGAAAATTTTGATGGTTTCTCAATCATTCCTTAATTTCAAACGCCCATATCTCGCGAACGGATTGACGAACTCGAGAAATTCCCGATGCATCTGAAAGTAGAAACTCGCCCGATTACAACGGTATGTGTATTTTTGCCTTAGGCCATAGTAGTTATTGGTTTCGAGTATCAGACTTGCGAAAATTTTGATGGTTTCTCAACCATTTTTTAACTTCAAACTCCCATATCTCGCGAACGGATTGACGAACTCGAGAAACTCCTATTTCATCTGAAAGCAGAAACTCGCCCGATTACAACGGTATGTGTATTTTTGCCTTAGGCCATAGTAGTTATTGGTTTCGAGTATCAGACTTGCGAAAATTTTGATGGTTTCTCAACCATTTTTTAACTTCAAACTCCCATATCTCGCGAACGGATTGACGAACTCGAGAAACTCCTATTTCATCTGAAAGCAGAAACTCGCCCGATTACAACGGTATGTGTATTTTTGCCTTAGGCCATATGTAGTTATTGGTTTCGAGTATCAGACTTGCGAAAATTTTGATGGTTTCTCAACCATTCCTTAACTTCAAACTCCCATATCTCGCGAACGAATTGATGAACTCCAGAAATTCCTGTTGCATCTGAAAGTAGAAACTCGCCCGATTACAACGGTATATGTATTTTTCCCCTAGGGCATTGTAGTTATTGGTTTGGAGTATCAGACTTGCGAAAATTTTGATGGATTCTCAACCATTCCTTAACTTCAAACTCCCATATCTCGCGAACGGATTGACGAACTCGACAAATTCCTGTTGCATCTGAAAGTAGAAACTCGCCCGATTACAATGGTGTGTGTACTTTTCCCCTAGGCCATTCCAGTTATTGGTTTCGAGTATCAGACACGCGAAAATTTTAATGGTTTCTCAACCATTCCTTAACTTCAAACTCCCATATCTCGCGAACGGATTGACGAACTCGTGAAATTCCTGTTGCATCTGAAAGTAGAAACTCGCCCGATTACAATGGTGTGTGTACTTTTCCGCTAGGCCATTCCAGTTATTGGTTTCGAGTATCAGACTTGCGAAAATTTTGATGGTTTCTCAATCATTCCTTAATTTCAAACTCCCATATCTCGCGAACGGATTGACGAACTCGAGAAATTCCTGTTGCATCTGAAAGTAGAAACTCACCCTATTACAACGGTATGTGTATTTTTCCCCCAGGCCATTGTAGTTATTGGTTTCGAGTATCAGACTTGCAAAAATTTTGATGGTTTCTCAACCATTCCTTAACTTCAAACGCCCATATCTCGCGAACGGATTGACGAACTCGAGAAATTCCCGTTGCATCTGAAAGTAGAAACTCGCCCGATTACAACGGTATGTGTATTTTTGCCTTAGGCCATAGTAGTTATTTGTTTCGAGTACCAGACTTGCGAAAATTTTGATGGTTTCTCAACCATTTTTTAACTTCAAACTCCCATATCTCGCGAACGGATTGACGAACTCGAGAAACTCCTATTTCATCTGAAAGCAGAAACTCGCCCGATTACAACGGTATGTGTATTTTTGCCTTAGGCCATATGTAGTTATTGGTTTCGAGTATCAGACTTGCGAAAATTTTGATGGTTTCTCAACCATTCCTTAACTTCAAACTCCCATATCTCGCGAACGGATTGACGAACTCGAGAAATTCCGGTTGCATCTGACAGTAGAAACTCTCCCGATTACAACGGTATGTGTATTTTTCCCCAGGCCATTGTAGTTATTTGTTTCGAGTATCAGACTTGCGAAAATTTTGATGGATCCTCAACCATTCCTTAACTTCAAACTCCCATATCTCGCGAACGAATTGATGAACTCGAGAAATTCCAGTTGCATCTGAAAGTAGAAACTCGCCCGATTACAATGGTGTGCGTACTTTTCCCCTAGGCCATTCCAGTTATTGGTTTCGAGTATCAGACTTGCGAAAATTTTGATGGTTTCTCAACCATTCCTTAACATCAAACTCCCATATCTCGCAAACGGATTGACGAACTCGAGAAATTCCTGTTGCATCTGAAAGTAGAAACACACCCGATTACAATGGTGTGTGTACTTTTCCCCTAAGCCATACCAGTTATTGGTTTCGAGTATCTGACTTGCGAAAATTTTAATGGTTTCTCAAACATTCCTTAACTTCAAACTCCCATATCTCGCGAACGGATTGACGAACTCGAGAAATTCCTGTTGCAACTGAAAGTAGAAACTCGCCCGATTACAATGGTGTGTGTACTTTTCCCCTAGGCCGTTCCAGTTATTGGTTTCGAGTATCAGACTTGCGAAAATTTTGATGGTTTCTCAACCATTCCTTAGCTTCAAACTCCCATATCTCGCGAACGGATTGACGAACTCGAGAAATTCCAGTTGCATCTGAAAGTAGAAACTCTCCCGATTACAACGGTACGAGTATTTTTCCCCAAGGCCATTGTAGTTATTTGTTTCGAGTATCAGACTTGCGAAAGTTTTGATGGTTTCTCAACCATTCCTTAACATCAAACTCCCATATCTCGCAAACCGATTGACGAACTCGAGAAATTCCTGTTGCATCTGAAAGTAGAAACACACCCGATTACAATGGTGTGTGTACTTTTCCCCTAAGCCATACCAGTTATTGATTTCGAGTATCTGACTTGCGAAAATTTTGATGGTTTCTCAAACATTCCTTAACTTCAAACTCCCATATCTCGCGAACGGATTGACGAACTCGAGAAATTCCTGTTGCATCTGAAAGCAGAAACTCGTCCGATTACAATGGTGTGTGTACTTTTCCCCTAGGGCATTGTAGTTATTGGATTCGAGTATCAGACTTGCGAAAATTTTGATGGATTCTCAACCATTCTTTAACTTCAAACTCCCATATCTCGCGAACGGATTGACGAATTCGAGAAATTCCAGTTGCATCTGAAAGTAGAAACTCTCCCGATTACAACGGTATGTGTATTTTTCCTCCAGGCCATTGTAGTTATTTGTTTCGAGTATCAGACTTGCGAAAAGTTTGATGGTTTCTCAACCATTCCTTAACTTCAAACTCCCATATCTCGCGAACGGATTGAAGAACTCGAGAAATTTCTGTTGCATCTGAAAGTAGAAACTCGCCCGATTACAATGGTGTGTGTACTTTTCCCCTAGGCCATTCCAGTTATTGGTTTCGAGTATCAGACTTGCGAAAATTTTGATGGTTTCTCAATTATTCCTTAATTTCAAACTCCCATATCTAGCGAACGGTTTGACGAACTCGAGAAATTCCTGTTGCATCTGAAAGTAGAAACTCTCCCGATTACAACGGTGTGTGTATTTTTCCCCCAGGCCTTTGTAGTTATTGGTTTCGAGTATCAGACTTGCGAAAATTTTGATGGTTTCTCAACCATTCCTTAACATCAAACTCCCATATCTCGCGAACGGATTGACGAACTCGAGAAATTCCTGTTGCATCTGAAAGTAGAAACTCTCCCGATTACAACGGTATGTGTATTTTTGCCTTAGGCCATAGTAGTTATTGGGTTCGAGTATCAGACTTGCGAAAATTTTGATGGTTTCTCAACCATTTTTTAACTTCAAACTCCCATATCTCGCGAACGGATTGACGAACTCGAGAAACTCCTATTTCATCTGAAAGCAGAAACTCGCCCGATTACAACGGTATGTGTATTTTTGCCTTAGGCCATATGTAGTTATTGGTTTCGAGTATCAGACTTGCGAAAATTTTGATGGTTTCTCAACCATTCCTTAACTTCAAACTCCCATATCTCGCGAACGAATTGATGAACTCGAGAAATTCCTGTTGCATCTGAAAGTAGAAACTCGCCCGATTACAACGGTATATGTATTTTTCCCCTAGGGCATTGTAGTTATTGGTTTGGAGTATCAGACTTGCGAAAATTTTGATGGATTCTCAACCATTCCTTAACTTCAAACTCCCATATCTCGCGAACGGATTGACGAACTCGAGAAACTTCTATTTCATCTGAAAGCAGAAACTCGCCCGATTACAACGGTATGTGTATTTTTGCCTTAGGCCATATGTAGTTATTGATTTCGAGTATCAGACTTGCGAAAATTTTGATGGTTTCTCAACCATTCCTTAACTTCAAACTCCCATATCTCGCAAACGGATTGACGAACTCGAGAAATTCCTATTGCATCTGAAAGTAGAAACACACCCGATTACAATGGTGCGTGTACTTTTCCCCTAAGCCATACCAGTTATTGGTTTCAAGTATCTGACTTGCGAAAATTTTTATGGTTTCTCAAACATTCCTTAACTTCAAACTGCCATATCTCGCGAACGGATTGACGAACTCGAGAAATTCCTGTTGCATCTGAAAGTAGAAACTCGCCCGATTACAATGGTGTGTGTACTTTTCCCCTAGGCCATTCCAGTTATTGGTTTCGAGTATCAGACACGCGAAAATTTTAATGGTTTCTCAACCATTCCTTAACTTCAAACTCCCATATCTCGCGAACGGATTGACGAACTCGTGAAATTCCTGTTGCATCTGAAAGTAGAAACTCGCCCGATTACAATGGTGTGTGTACTTTTCCGCTAGGCCATTCCAGTTATTGGTTTCGAGTATCAGACTTGCGAAAATTTTGATGGTTTCTCAATCATTCCTTAATTTCAAACGCCCATATCTCGCGAACGGATTGACGAACTCGAGAAATTCCCGATGCATCTGAAAGTAGAAACTCGCCCGATTACAACGGTATGTGTATTTTTGCCTTAGGCCATAGTAGTTATTGGTTTCGAGTATCAGACTTGCGAAAATTTTGATGGTTTCTCAACCATTTTTTAACTTCAAACTCCCATATCTCGCGAACGGATTGACGAACTCGAGAAACTCCTATTTCATCTGAAAGCAGAAACTCGCCCGATTACAACGGTATGTGTATTTTTGCCTTAGGCCATAGTAGTTATTGGTTTCGAGTATCAGACTTGCGAAAATTTTGATGGTTTCTCAACCATTTTTTAACTTCAAACTCCCATATCTCGCGAACGGATTGACGAACTCGAGAAACTCCTATTTCATCTGAAAGCAGAAACTCGCCCGATTACAACGGTATGTGTATTTTTGCCTTAGGCCATATGTAGTTATTGGTTTCGAGTATCAGACTTGCGAAAATTTTGATGGTTTCTCAACCATTCCTTAACTTCAAACTCCCATATCTCGCGAACGAATTGATGAACTCCAGAAATTCCTGTTGCATCTGAAAGTAGAAACTCGCCCGATTACAACGGTATATGTATTTTTCCCCTAGGGCATTGTAGTTATTGGTTTGGAGTATCAGACTTGCGAAAATTTTGATGGATTCTCAACCATTCCTTAACTTCAAACTCCCATATCTCGCGAACGGATTGACGAACTCGACAAATTCCTGTTGCATCTGAAAGTAGAAACTCGCCCGATTACAATGGTGTGTGTACTTTTCCCCTAGGCCATTCCAGTTATTGGTTTCGAGTATCAGACACGCGAAAATTTTAATGGTTTCTCAACCATTCCTTAACTTCAAACTCCCATATCTCGCGAACGGATTGACGAACTCGTGAAATTCCTGTTGCATCTGAAAGTAGAAACTCGCCCGATTACAATGGTGTGTGTACTTTTCCGCTAGGCCATTCCAGTTATTGGTTTCGAGTATCAGACTTGCGAAAATTTTGATGGTTTCTCAATCATTCCTTAATTTCAAACTCCCATATCTCGCGAACGGATTGACGAACTCGAGAAATTCCTGTTGCATCTGAAAGTAGAAACTCACCCTATTACAACGGTATGTGTATTTTTCCCCCAGGCCATTGTAGTTATTGGTTTCGAGTATCAGACTTGCAAAAATTTTGATGGTTTCTCAACCATTCCTTAACTTCAAACGCCCATATCTCGCGAACGGATTGACGAACTCGAGAAATTCCCGTTGCATCTGAAAGTAGAAACTCGCCCGATTACAACGGTATGTGTATTTTTGCCTTAGGCCATAGTAGTTATTTGTTTCGAGTACCAGACTTGCGAAAATTTTGATGGTTTCTCAACCATTTTTTAACTTCAAACTCCCATATCTCGCGAACGGATTGACGAACTCGAGAAACTCCTATTTCATCTGAAAGCAGAAACTCGCCCGATTACAACGGTATGTGTATTTTTGCCTTAGGCCATATGTAGTTATTGGTTTCGAGTATCAGACTTGCGAAAATTTTGATGGTTTCTCAACCATTCCTTAACTTCAAACTCCCATATCTCGCGAACGGATTGACGAACTCGAGAAATTCCGGTTGCATCTGACAGTAGAAACTCTCCCGATTACAACGGTATGTGTATTTTTCCCCAGGCCTTTGTAGTTATTGGTTTCGAGTATCATACTTGCGAAAATTTTGATGGATCCTCAACCATTCCTTAATTTCAAACTCCCATATCTCGCGAACGGATTGATGAGCTCGAGAAATTCCTGTTGCATCTGAAAGTAGAAACTCGCCCGATTACAATGGTGTGTGTACTTTTCCCCTAGGCCATTCCAGTTGTTGGTTTCGAGTATCAGACTTGCGAAAATTTTGAAGGTTCCTCAACCATTCCTTAACTTCAAACTCCCATATCTCGCGAACGGATAGACGAACTCGAGAAATTCCTGTTGCATCTGAAAGTAGAAACTCGCCCGATTACAACGGTATGTGTATTTTTCCCCCAGGCCATTGTAGTTATTTGTTTCGAGTATCAGACTTGCGAAAATTTTGATGGATCCTCAACCATTCCTTAACTTCAAACTCCCATATCTCGCGAACGAATTGATGAACTCGAGAAATTCCAGTTGCATCTGAAAGTAGAAACTCGCCCGATTACAATGGTGTGCGTACTTTTCCCCTAGGCCATTCCAGTTATTGGTTTCGAGTATCAGACTTGCGAAAATTTTGATGGTTTCTCAATCATTCCTTAATTTCAAACTCCCATATCTAGCGAACGGATTGACGAACTCGAGAAATTCCTGTTGCATCTGAAAGTAGAAACTCTCCCGATTACAACGGTATGTGTATTTTTCCCCCAGGCCTTTGTAGTTATTGGTTTCGAGTATCAGACTTGCGAAAATTTTGATGGTTTCTCAACCATTCCTTAACTTCAAACTCCCATATCTCGCAAACGGATTGACGAACTCGAGAAATTCCTGTTGCATCTGAAAGTAGAAACTCGCCCGATTACAACGGTATGTGTATTTATCCCCTAGGCCATTGTAGTTATTGGTTTCGAGTATCAGACTTGCGAAAATTTTGATTGATCCTCAACCATTCCTTAAATTCAAACTCCCATATCTCGCGAACGGATTGACGAACTCGAGAAATTCCTGTTGCATCTGAAAGCACAAACTCGTCCGATTACAACGGTGTGTGTATTTTTGCCCTAGGCCATTCCAGTTATTGGTTTCGAGTATCAGACTTGCGAAAATTTTGATGGTTTCTCAACCATTCCTTAACTTCAAACTCCCATATCTCGCGAACGGATTGACGAAATCGAGAAATTCCGGTTGCAGCTGACAGTAGAAACTCTCCCGATTACAACGGTATGTGTATTTTTCCCCCAGGCCATTGTAGTTATTGGTTTCGAGTATCAGACTTGCGAAAATTTTGGTGGTTTCTCAACCATTCCTTAACTTCAAACTCCCATATCTCGCAAACGGATTGACGAACTCGAGAAATTCCTGTTGCATCTGAAAGTAGAAACACACCCGATTACAATGGTGCGTGTACTTTTCCCCTAAGCCATACCAGTTATTGGTTTCAAGTATCTGACTTGCGAAAATTTTGATGGTTTCTCAAACATTCCTTAACTTCAAACTGCCATATCTCGCGAACGGATTGACGAACTCGAGAAATTCCTGTTGCATCTGAAAGTAGAAACTCGCCCGATTACAACGGTATGTGTATTTTTCCCCCAGGCCATTGTAGTTATTGGTTTCGAGTATCAGACTTGCAAAAATTTTGATGGTTTCTCAACCATTCCTTAACTTCAAACGCCCATATCTCGCGAACGGATTGACGAACTCGAGAAATTCCCGTTGCATCTGAAAGTAGAAACTCGCCCGATTACAATGGTGTGTGTACTTTCCCCTAGCCCATTCCAGTTATTGGTTTCGAGTATCAGACACGCGAAAATTTTAATGGTTTCTCAACCATTCCTTAACTTCAAACTCCCATATCTCGCGAACGGATTGACGAACTCGAGAAATTCCTGTTGCATCTGAAAGTAGAAACTCGCCCGATTACAATGGTGTGTGTACTTTTCCGCTAGGCCATTCCAGTTATTGGTTTCGAGTATCAGACTTGCGAAAATTTTGATGGTTTCTCAACCATGCCTTAACTTCAAACTCCCATATCTCGCGAACGGATTGACGAACTCGTGAAATTCCTGTTGCATCTGAAAGTAGAGACACAACTGATTACAATGGGGTGTGTACTTTTCCCCTAAGCCATACCAGTTATTTGTTTCGAGTATCTGACTTGGGAAAATTTTGATGGTTTCTCAAACATTCCTTAACTTCAAACTCCCATATGTTGCGAACGGATTGACGAACTCGTGAAATTCCTGTTGCATCTGAAAGTAGAGACACAACTGATTACAATGATGTGTGTACTTTTCCCCTAGGCCATTCCAGTTATTGGTTTCGAGTATCAGACTCGCGAAAATTTTAATGGTTTCTCAACCATTCCTTAACTTCAAACTCCCATATCTCGCGAACGGATTGACGAACTCGAGAAATTCCTGTTGCATCTGAATGTAGAAACTCGCCCGATTACAATGGTGTGTGTTCTTTCCCGCTAGGCCATTCCAGTTATTGGTTTCGAGTATCAGACATGCGAAAATTTTGATGGTTTCTCAACCATTCCTTAATTTCAAACTCCCATATCTCGCGAACGGATTGACGAACTCGAGAAATTCCTGTTGCATCTGAAAGTAGAAACACACCCGATTACAACGGTGTGTGTATTTTCCCCCCAGGCCATTGTAGTTATTGGTTTCGAGTATCAGACTTGCGAAAATTTTGATGGTTTCTCAACCATTCCTTAACTTCAAACTCCCATATCTCGCAAACGGATTGACGAACTCGAGAAATTCCTGTTGCATCTGAAAGTAGAAACTCACCCGATTACAACGGTATGTGTATTTTTCCCCCAGGCCATTGTAGTTATTGGTTTCGAGTATCAGACTTGCAAAAATTTTGATGGTTTCTCAACCATTCCTTAACTTCAAACGCCCATATCTCGCGAACGGATTGACGAACTCGAGAAATTCCCGTTGCATCTGAAAGTAGAAACTCGCCCGATTACAACGGTATGTGTATTTTTGCCTTAGGCCATAGTAGTTATTGGTTTCGAGTATCAGACTTGCGAAAATTTTGATGGTTTCTCAACCATTTTTTAACTTCAAACTCCCATATCTCGCGAACGGATTGACGAACTCGAGAAACTCCTATTTCATCTGAAAGCAGAAACTCGCCCGATTACAACGGTATGTGTATTTTTGCCTTAGGCCATAGTAGTTATTGGTTTCGAGTATCAGACTTGCGAAAATTTTGATGGTTTCTCAACCATTTTTTAACTTCAAACTCCCATATCTCGCGAACGGATTGACGAACTCGAGAAACTCCTATTTCATCTGAAAGCAGAAACTCGCCCGATTACAACGGTATGTGTATTTTTGCCTTAGGCCATATGTAGTTATTGTTTTCGAGTATCAGACTTGCGAAAATTTTGATGGTTTCTCAACCATTCCTTAACTTCAAACTCCCATATCTCGCGAACGAATTGATGAACTCGAGAAATTCCTGTTGCATCTGAAAGTAGAAACTCGCCCGATTACAACGGTATATGTATTTTTCCCCTAGGGCATTGTAGTTATTGGTTTGGAGTATCAGACTTGCGAAAATTTTGATGGATTCTCAACCATTCCTTAACTTCAAACTCCCATATCTCGCGAACGGGTTGACGAACTCGAGAAATTCCTGTTGCATCTGAAAGTAGAAACTCGCCCGATTACAATGGTGTGTGTACTTTTCCCCTACGCCATTCCAGTTATTGGTTTCGAGTATCAGACTCGCGAAAATTTTAATGGTTTCTCAACCATTCCTTAACTTCAAACTCCCATATCTCGCGAACGGATTGACGAACTCGAGAAATTCCTGTTGCATCTGAATGTAGAAACTCGCCCGATTACAATGGTGTGTGTTCTTTCCCGCTAGGCCATTCCAGTTATTGGTTTCGAGTATCAGACATGCGAAAATTTTGATGGTTTCTCAATCATTCCTTAATTTCAAACTCCCATATCTCGCGAACGGATTGACGAACTCGAGAAATTCCTGTTGCATCTGAAAGTAGAAACACACCCGATTACAACGGTGTGTGTATTTTTCCCCCAGGCCATTGTAGTTATTGGTTTCGAGTATCAGACTTGCGAAAATTTTGATGGTTTCTCAACCATTCCTTAACTTCAAACTCCCATATCTCGCAAACGGATTGACGAACTCGAGAAATTCCTGTTGCATCTGAAAGTAGAAACTCACCCGATTACAACGGTATGTGTATTTTTCCCCCAGGCCATTGTAGTTATTGGTTTCGAGTATCAGACTTGCAAAAATTTTGATGGTTTCTCAACCATTCCTTAACTTCAAACGCCCATATCTCGCGAACGGATTGACGAACTCGAGAAATTCCCGTTGCATCTGAAAGTAGAAACTCGCCCGATTACAACGGTATGTGTATTTTTGCCTTAGGCCATAGTAGTTATTGGTTTCGAGTATCAGACTTGCGAAAATTTTGATGGTTTCTCAACCATTTTTTAACTTCAAACTCCCATATCTCGCGAACGGATTGACGAACTCGAGAAACTCCTATTTCATCTGAAAGCAGAAACTCGCCCGATTACAACGGTACGTGTATTTTTGCCTTAGGCCATAGTAGTTATTGGTTTCGAGTATCAGACTTGCGAAAATTTTGATGGTTTCTCAACCATTTTTTAACTTCAAACTCCCATATCTCGCGAACGGATTGACGAACTCGAGAAACTCCTATTTCATCTGAAAGCAGAAACTCGCCCGATTACAACGGTATGTGTATTTTTGCCTTAGGCCATATGTAGTTATTGGTTTCGAGTATCAGACTTGCGAAAATTTTGATGGTTTCTCAACCATTCCTTAACTTCAAACTCCCATATCTCGCGAACAAATTGATGAACTCGAGAAATTCCTGTTGCATCTGAAAGTAGAAACTCGCCCGATTACAACGGTATATGTATTTTTCCCCAAGGGCATTGTAGTTATTGGTTTGGAGTATCAGACTTGCGAAAATTTTGATGGATTCTCAACCATTCCTTAACTTCAAACACCCATATCTCGCGAACGGATTGACGAACTCGAGAAACTCCTATTTCATCTGAAAGCAGAAACTCGCCCGATTACAACGGTATGTGTATTTTTGCCTTAGGCCATATGTAGTTATTGGTTTCGAGTATCAGACTTGCGAAAATTTTGATGGTTTCTCAACCATTCCTTAACTTCAAACTCCCATATCTCGCGAACGGATTGACGAACTCGAGAAATTCCGGTTGCATCTGACAGTAGAAACTCTCCCGATTACAACGGTATGTGTATTTTTCCCCAGGCCTTTGTAGTTATTGGTTTCGAGTATCATACTTGCGAAAATTTTGATGGATCCTCAACCATTCCTTAATTTCAAACTCCCATATCTCGCGAACGGATTGATGAGCTCGAGAAATTCCTGTTGCATCTGAAAGTAGAAACTCGCCCGATTACAATGGTGTGTGTACTTTTCCCCTAGGCCATTCCAGTTGTTGGTTTCGAGTATCAGACTTGCGAAAATTTTGAAGGTTCCTCAACCATTCCTTAACTTCAAACTCCCATATCTCGCGAACGGATAGACGAACTCGAGAAATTCCTGTTGCATCTGAAAGTAGAAACTCGCCCGATTACAACGGTATGTGTATTTATCCCCTAGGCCATTGGAGTTATTGGTTTCGAGTATCAGACTTGCGAAAATTTTGATGGATCCTCAACCATTCCTTAAGTTCAAACTCCCATATTTCGCGAACGGATTGACGATCTCGAGAAATTCCTGTGGCATCTGAAAGCACAAACTCGTCCGATTACAACGGTGTGTGTACTTTTCCCCTAGGCCATTCCAGTTATTGGTTTCGAGTATCAGACTTGCGAAAATTTTGATGGTTTCTCAACCATTCCTTAACTTCAAACTCCCATATCTCGCGAACGGATTGACGAACTCGAGAAATTCCAGTTGCATCTGAAAGTAGAAACTCTCCCGATTACAACGGTATGTGTATTTTTCCCCCAGGCCATTGTAGTTATTTGTTTCGAGTATCAGACTTGCGAAAATTTTGATGGTTTCTCAACCATTCCTTAACTTCAAACTCCCATATCTCGCAAACGGATTGACGAACTCGAGAAATTCCTGTTGCATCTGAAAGTAGAAACTCGCCCGATTACAACGGTATGTGTATTTATCCCCTAGGCCATTGTAGTTATTGGTTTCGAGTATCAGACTTGCGAAAATTTTGATTGATCCTCAACCATTCCTTAAATTCAAACTCCCATATCTCGCGAACGGATTGACGAACTCGAGAAATTCCTGTTGCATCTGAAAGCACAAACTCGTCCGATTACAACGGTGTGTGTATTTTTGCCCTAGGCCATTCCAGTTATTGGTTTCGAGTATCAGACTTGCGAAAATTTTGATGGTTTCTCAACCATTCCTTAACTTCAAACTCCCATATCTCGCGAACGGATTGACGAAATCGAGAAATTCCGGTTGCATCTGACAGTAGAAACTCTCCCGATTACAACGGTATGTGTATTTTTCCCCCAGGCCATTGTAGTTATTGGTTTCGAGTATCAGACTTGCGAAAATTTTGGTGGTTTCTCAACCATTCCTTAACTTCAAACTCCCATATCTCGCAAACGGATTGACGAACTCGAGAAATTCCTGTTGCATCTGAAAGAAGAAACACACCCGATTACAATGGTGCGTGTACTTTTCCCCTAAGCCATACCAGTTATTGGTTTCAAGTATCTGACTTGCGAAAATTTTGATGGTTTCTCAAACATTCCTTAACTTCAAACTGCCATATCTCGCGAACGGATTGACGAACTCGAGAAATTCCTGTTGCATCTGAAAGTAGAAACTCGCCCGATTACAACGGTATGTGTATTTATCCCCTAGGCCATTGTAGTTATTGGTTTCGAGTATCAGACTTGCGAAAATTTTGATTGATCCTCAACCATTCCTTAAATTCAAACTCCCATATCTCGCGAACGGATTGACGAACTCGAGAAATTCCTGTTGCATCTGAAAGCACAAACTCGTCCGATTACAACGGTGTGTGTATTTTTGCCCTAGGCCATTCCAGTTATTGGTTTCGAGTATCAGACTTGCGAAAATTTTGATGGTTTCTCTACCATTCCTTAACTTCAAACTCCCATATCTCGCGAACGGATTGACGAAATCGAGAAATTCCGGTTGCATCTGACAGTAGAAACTCTCCCGATTACAACGGTATGTGTATTTTTCCCCCAGGCCATTGTAGTTATTGGTTTCGAGTATCAGACTTGCGAAAATTTTGGTGGTTTCTCAACCATTCCTTAACATCAAACTCCCATATCTCGCAAACGGATTGACGAACTCGAGAAATTCCTGTTGCATCTGAAAGTAGAAACACACCCGATTACAATGCTGTGTGTACTTTTCCGCTAGGCCATTCCAGTTATTGGTTTCGAGTATCAGACTTGCGAAAATTTTGATGGTTTCTCAATCATTCCTTAATTTCAAACTCCCATATCTCGCGAACGGATTGACGAACTCGACAAATTCCTGTTGCATCTGAAAGTAGAAACTCTCCCGATTACAACGGTATGTGTATTTTTCCCCCAGGCCATTGTAGTTATTGGTTTCGAGTATCAGACTTGCGAAAATTTTGATGGTTTCTCAACAATTCCTTAACTTCAAACTCCCATATCTCGCAAACGGATTGACGAACTCGAGAAATTCCTGTTGCATCTGAAAGTAGAAACACAACCGATTACAATGGCGTGTGCACTTTCCCCCTAAGCCATACCAGTTATTGGTTTCGAGTATCCGACTTGCGAAAATTTTGATGGTTTCTCAACCATTCCTTAACTTCAAACTCCCATATCTCGCGAACGGATTGACGAACTCGAGAAATTCCTGTTGCATCCGAAAGTAGAAAGTCGCCCGATTACAATGGTGTGTGTACTTTTCCCCTAGGCCATTCCAGTTATTGGTTTCGAGTATCAGACTCGCGAAAATTTTAATGGTTTCTCAACCATTCCTTAACTTCAAACTCCCATATCTCGCGAACGGATTGACGAACGAGAAAAATTCCTGTTGCATCTGAAAGTAGAAACTCGCCCGATTACAATGCTGTGTGTACTTTTCCGCTAGGCCATTCCAGTTATTGGTTTCGAGTATCAGACTTGCGAAAATTTTGATGGTTTCTCAATCATTCCTTAATTTCAAACTCCCATATCTCGCGAACGGATTGACGAACTCGACAAATTCCTGTTGCATCTGAAAGTAGAAACTCTCCCGATTACAACGGTATGTGTATTTTTCCCCCAGGCCATTGTAGTTATTGGTTTCGAGTATCAGACTTGCGAAAATTTTGATGGTTTCTCAACCATTCCTTAACTTCAAACTCCCATATCTCGCAAACGGATTGACGAACTCGAGAAATTCCTGTTGCATCTGAAAGTAGAAACACAACCGATTACAATGGCGTGTGCACTTTCCCCCTAAGCCATACCAGTTATTGGTTTCGAGTATCCGACTTGCGAAAATTTTGATGGATTCTCAACCATTCCTTAACTTCAAACTCCCATATCTCGCGAACGGATTGACGAACTCGACAAATTCCTGTTGCATCTGAAAGTAGAAACTCGCCCGATTACAATGGTGTGTGTACTTTTCCCCTAGGCCATTCCAGTTATTGGTTTCGAGTATCAGACTTGCGAAAATTTTGATGGTTTCTCAACCATTCCTTAACTTCAAACTCCCATATCTCGCGAACGGATTGACGAACTCGAGAAATTCCAGTTGCATCTGAAAGTAGAAACTCTCCCGATTACAACGATATGTGTGTTTTTCCCCCAGGCCATTGTAGTTATTTGTTTCGAGTATCAGACTTGCGAAAACTTTGATGGTTTCTCAACCATTCCTTAACTTCAAACTCCCATATCTCGCGAACGGATTGACGAACTCGAGAAATTCCTGTTGCATCTGAAAGTAGAAACACACCCGATTACAATGGTGTGTGCACTTTTCCCCTAAGCCATACCAGTTATTTGTTTCGAGTATCAGACTTGCGAAAATTTTGATGGTTTCTCAATCATTCCTTAATTTCAAACTCCCATATCTCGCGAACGGATTGACGAACTCGGGAAATTCCTGTTGCATCTGAAAGTAGAAACTCTCGCGATTACAACGGTATGTGTATTTTTCCCCCAGGCCATTGTAGTTATTGGTTTCGAGTATCAGACTTGCGAAAATTTTGATGGTTTCTCAACCATTCCTTAACTTCAAACTCCCATATCTCGCAAACGGAATGACGAACTCGAGAAATTCCTGTTGCATCTGAAAGTAGAAACACAACCGATTACAATGGCGTGTGCACTTTCCGCCTAAGCCATACCAGTTATTGGTTTCGAGTATCCGACTTGCGAAAATTTTGATGGTTTCTCAACCATTCCTTAACTTCAAACTCCCATATCTCGCGAACGGATAGATGAACTCGAGAAATTCCTCTTGCATCTGAAAGTAGAAACTCGCCCGATTACAACGGACTGTGTATTTATCCCCTAGGCCATTGTAGTTATTGGTTTCGAGTATCAGACTTGCGAAAATTTTGATGGATCCTCAACCATTCCTTAAATTCACACTCCCATATCTCGCGAACGGATTGACGAACCCGAGAAATTCCTGTTGCATCTGAAAGCACAAACTCGTCCGATTACAACGGTGTGCGTATTTTTGCCCTAGGCCATTCCAGTTATTGGTTTCGAGTATCAGAATTGCGAAAATTTTGATGGTTTCTCAACCATTCCTTAACTTCAAACTCCCATATCTCGCGAACGGATAGATGAACTCGAGAAATTCCTGTTGCATCTGAAAGTAGAAACTCTCCCGATTACAACGGTATGTGTATTTTTCCCCCAGGCCATTGTAGTTATTGGTTTCGAGTATCAGACTTGCGAAAATTTTGATGGTTTCTCAACCATTCCTTAATTTCAAACTCCCATATCTCGCGAACGGATTGACGAACTCGAGAAATTCCTGTTGCATCTGAAAGTAGAAACTCTCCCGATTACAACGCTATGTGTATTTTTCCCCCAGGCCATTGTAGTTATTGGTTTCGAGTATCAGACTTGCGAAAATTTTGATGGTTTCTCAACCATTCCTTAACTTCAAACTCCCATATCTCGCGAACAGATTGACGAACTAGAGAAATTCCTGATGCATCTGAAAGTAGAAACTCGCCCGATTACAATGGTGTGTGTACTTTTCCCCTAGGCCATTCCAGTTATTGGTTTCGAGTATCAGACTTGCGAAAATTTTGATGGTTTCTCAACCATTCCTTAACTTCAAACTCCCATATCTCGCGAACGGATTGACGAACTCGAGAAATTCCTGTTGCATCTGAAAGCAGAAACTCGCCCGATTACAATTGTGTGTGTACTTTTCCCCTAAGCCATTCCAGCTATTGGTTTCGAGTATCAGACTTGCGAAAATTTTGTTTTTTTCTCAACCATTCCTTAACTTCAAACTCCCATATCTCGCGAACGGATTGACGAACTCGAGAAATTCCTGTTGCATCTGAAAGCAGAGACTCGTCCGATTACAACGGTATGTGTATTTTTGCCCTAGGCCATAGTAGTTGTTGGTTTCGAGTGTCAGACATGCGACAATTTTGATGGTTTCTCAACCATTCCTTATGTTCAAACTCCCATATCTCGCGAACGGATTGACGAACTCTAGAAATTCGTGTTGCATCTTAAAGTAGAAACTCGCCCGATTACAACGGTATATGTATTTTTCCCCTAGGTCATTGCAGTTATTGGTTTCGAGTATCAGACTTGCGAAAATTTTGATGGATTCTCAACCATTCCTTAACTTCAAACTCCCATATCTCGCGAACGGATTGACGAACTCGACAAATTCCTGTTGCATCTGAAAGTAGAAACTCGCCCGATTACAATGGTGTGTGTACTTTTCCCCTAGGCCATTCCAGTTATTGGTTTCGAGTATCAGACTTGCGAAAATTTTGATGGTTTCTCAACCATTCCTTAACTTCAAACTCCCATATCTCGCGAACGGATTGACGAACTCGAGAAATTCCAGTTGCATCTGAAAGTAGAAACTCTCCCGATTACAACGGTATGTGTGTTTTTCCCCCAGGCCATTGTAGTTATTTGTTTCGAGTATCAGACTTGCGAAAATTTTGATGGTTTCTCAACCATTCCTTAACTTCAAACTCCCATATCTCGCAAACGGATTGACGAACTCGAGAAATTCCTGTTGCATCTGAAAGTAGAAACACACCCGATTACAATGGTGTGTGCACTTTTCCCCTAAGCCATACCAGTTATTTGTTTCGAGTATCAGACTTGCGAAAATTTTGATGGTTTCTCAATCATTCCTTAATTTCAAACTCCCATATCTCGCGAACGGATTGACGAACTCGGGAAATTCCTGTTGCATCTGAAAGTAGAAACTCTCGCGATTACAACGGTATGTGTATTTTTCCCCCAGGCCATTGTAGTTATTGGTTTCGAGTATCAGACTTGCGAAAATTTTGATGGTTTCTCAACCATTCCTTAACTTCAAACTCCCATATCTCGCAAACGGAATGACGAACTCGAGAAATTCCTGTTGCATCTGAAAGTAGAAACACAACCGATTACAATTGCGTGTGCACTTTCCGCCTAAGCCATACCAGTTATTGGTTTCGAGTATCCGACTTGCGAAAATTTTGATGGTTTCTCAACCATTCCTTAACTTCAAACTCCCATATCTCGCGAACGGATAGATGAACTCGAGAAATTCCTCTTGCATCTGAAAGTAGAAACTCGCCCGATTACAACGGACTGTGTATTTATCCCCTAGGCCATTGTAGTTATTGGTTTCGAGTATCAGACTTGCGAAAATTTTGATGGATCCTCAACCATTCCTTAAATTCACACTCCCATATCTCGCGAACGGATTGACGAACCCCAGAAATTCCTGTTGCATCTGAAAGCACAAACTCGTCCGATTACAACGGTGTGCGTATTTTTGCCCTAGGCCATTCCAGTTATTGGTTTCGAGTATCAGACTTGCGAAAATTTTGATGGTTTCTCAACCATTCCTTAACTTCAAACTCCCATATCTCGCGAACGGATAGATGAACTCGAGAAATTCCTGTTGCATCTGAAAGTAGAAACTCTCCCGATTACAACGGTATGTGTATTTTTCCCCCAGGCCATTGTAGTTATTGGTTTCGAGTATCAGACTTGCGAAAATTTTGATGGTTTCTCAACCATTCCTTAATTTCAAACTCCCATATCTCGCGAACGGATTGACGAACTCGAGAAATTCCTGTTGCATCTGAAAGTAGAAACTCTCCCGATTACAACGGTATGTGTATTTTTCCCCCAGGCCATTGTAGTTATTGGTTTCGAGTATCAGACTTGCGAAAATTTTGATGGTTTCTCAACCATTCCTTAACTTCAAACTCCCATATCTCGCGAACGGATTGACGAACTCGAGAAATTCCTGATGCATCTGAAAGTAGAAACTCGCCCGATTACAATGGTGTGTGTACTTTTCCCCTAGGCCATTCCAGTTATTGGTTTCGAGTATCAGACTTGCGAAAATTTTGATGGTTTCTCAACCATTCCTTAACTTCAAACTCCCATATCTCGCGAACGGATTGTCGAACTCGAGAAATTCCTGTTGCATCTGAAAGCAGAAACTCGCCCGATTACAATTGTGTGTGTACTTTTCCCCTAAGCCATTCCAGCTATTGGTTTCGAGTATCAGACTTGCGAAAATTTTGTTTTTTTCTCAACCATTCCTTAACTTCAAACTCCCATATCTCGCGAACGGATTGACGAACTCGAGAAATTCCTGTTGCATCTGAAAGTAGAAACTCTCCCGATTACAACGGTATGTGTATTTTTCCCCCAGGCCATTGTAGTTATTGGTTTCGAGTATCAGACTTGCGAAAATTTTGATGGTTTCTCAACCATTCCTTAACTTCAAACTCCCATATCTCGCGAACGGATTGACGAACTCGAGAAATTCCTGATGCATCTGAAAGTAGAAACTCGCCCGATTACAATGGTGTGTGTACTTTTCCCCTAGGCCATTCCAGTTATTGGTTTCGAGTATCAGACTTGCGAAAATTTTGATGGTTTCTCAACCATTCCTTAACTTCAAACTCCCATATCTCGCGAACGGATTGACGAACTCGAGAAATTCCTGTTGCATCTGAAAGCAGAAACTCGCCCGATTACAATTGTGTGTGTACTTTTCCCCTAAGCCATTCCAGCTATTGGTTTCGAGTATCAGACTTGCGAAAATTTTGTTTTTTTCTCAACCATTCCTTAACTTCAAACTCCCATATCTCGCGAACGGATTGACGAACTCGAGAAATTCCTGTTGCATCTGAAAGCAGAGACTCGTCCGATTACAACGGTATGTGTATTTTTGCCCTAGGCCATAGTAGTTGTTGGTTTCGAGTGTCAGACATGCGACAATTTTGATGGTTTCTCAACCATTCCTTATCTTCAAACTCCCATATCTCGCGAACGGATTGACGAACTCTAGAAATTCGTGTTGCATCTTAAAGTAGAAACTCGCCCGATTACAACGGTATATGTATTTTTCCCCTAGGCCATTGCAGTTATTGGTTTCGAGTATCAGACTTGCGAAAATTTTGATGGATTCTGAACCATTCCTTAACTTCACACTCCCATATCTCGCGAACGGATTGACGAATTCGACAAATTCCTGTTGTATCTGAAAGTAGAAACTCGCCCGATTACAATGGAGTGTGTACTTTTCCCCTAGGCCATTCCAGTTATTGGTTTCGAGTATCAGACTTGCGAAAATTTTGATGGTTTCTCAACCATTCCTTAACTTCAAACTCCCATATCTCGCGAACGGATTGACGAACTCGAGAAATTCCAGTTGCATCTGAAAGTAGAAACTATCCCGATTACAACGGTATGTGTATTTTTCCCCCAGGCCATTGTAGTTATTTGTTTCGAGTATCAGACTTGCGAAAATTTTAATGGTTTCTCAACCATTCCTTAAATTCAAACTCCCATATCTCGCAAACGGATTGACGAACTAGAGAAATTTCTGTTGCATCTGAAAGTAGATACACACCCGATTACAATGGTGTGTGTACTTTTCCCCTAAGCCATACCAGTTATTTGTTTCGAGTATCTGACTTGCGAAAATTATGATGGTTTCTCAAACATTCCTTAACTTCAAACTCCCATATCTCGCGAACGGATTGACGAACTCGAGAAATTCATGTTGCATCTGAAAGTAGAAAGTCGCCCGATTACAACGGTATGTGTATTTTTCCCCCAGGCCATTGTAGTTATTGGTTTCGAGTATCAGACTTGCGAAAATTTTGATGGATCCTCAACCATTCCTTAACTTCAAACTCCCATATCTCGCGAACGGATTGACGAACTCGAGAAATTCCTGTTGCATCTGAAAGCAGAAACTCGTCCGATTACAACGGTATGTGTATTTTTGCCCTAGGCCATAGTAGTTGTTGGTTTCGAGTGTCAGACATGCGACAATTTTGATGGTTTCTCAACCATTCCTTAACTACAAACTCCCATATCTCGCGAACGGATTGACGAACTCTAGAAATTCGTGTTGCATCTTAAAGTAGAAACTCGACCGATTACAACGGTATATGTATTTTTCCCCTAGGCCATTGCAGTTATTGGTTTCGAGTATCAGACTTGCGAAAATTTTGATGGTTTCTCAACCATTCCTTAACTTCAAACTCCCATATCTCGCGAACGGATTGACGAACTCGAGGAATTCCTGTTGCATCTGAAAGCAGAAACTCGTCCGATTACAACGGTATGTGTATTTTTGCCCTAGGCCATAGTAGTTGTTGGTTTCGAGTGTCAGACATGCGACAATTTTGATGGTTTCTCAACCATTCCTTAACTTCAAACTCCCATATCTCGCGAACGGATTGACGAACTCGAGAAATTCCAGTTGCATCTGAAAGTAGAAACTCTCCCGATTACAACGGTATGTGTATTTTTCCCCCAGGCCATTGTAGTTATTTGTTTCGAGTATCAGACTTGCGAAAATTTTGAAGGTTTCTCAACCATTCCTTAACTTCAAACTCCCATATCTCGCAAACGGATTGACGAACTAGAGAAATTCCTGTTGCATCTGAAAGTAGATACACACCCGATTACAATGGTGTGTGTACTTTTCCCCTAAGCCATACCAGTTATTTGTTTCGAGTATCTGACTTGCGAAAATTTTGATGGTTTCTCAAACATTCCTTAACTTCAAACTCCCATATCTCGCGAACGGATTGACGAACTCGAGAAATTCCTGTTGCATCTGAAAGTAGAAAGTCGCCCGATTACAATGGTGTGTGTACTTTTCCCCTAGGCCATTCCAGTTATTGGTTTCGAGTATCAGACTCGCGAAAATTTTAATGGTTTCTCAAACATTCCTTAACTTCAAACTCCCATATCTCGCGAACGGATTGACGAACTCGAAAAATTCCTGTTGCATCTGAAAGTAGAAACTCGCCCGATTACAATGGTGTGTGTACTTTTCCGCTAGGCCATTCCAGTTATTGGTTTTGAGTATCAGACTTGCGAAAATTTTGATGGTTTCTCCATCATTCCTTAATTTCAAACTCCCATATCTCGCGAACGGATTGACGAACTCGAGAAATTCCAGTTGCATCTGAAAGTAGAAACTCTCCCGATTACAACGGTACGTGTATTTTTCCCCCAGGCCATTGTAGTTATTTGTTTCGAGTATCAGACTTGCGAAAATTTTGATGGTTTCTCAACCATTCCTTAACTTCAAACTCCCATATCTCGCAAACGGATTGACGAACTCGAGAAATTCCTGTTGCATCTGAAAGTAGAAACACACCCGATTACAATGGTGTGTGTACTTTTCCCCTAAGCCATACCAGTTATTTGTTTCGAGTATCTGACTTGCGAAAATTTTGATGGTTTCTCAAACATTCCTTAACTTCAAACTCCCATATCTCGCGAACGGATTGACGAACTCGAGAAATTCCAGTTGCATCTGAAAGTAGAAACTCTCCCGATTACAACGGTATGTGTGTTTTTCCCCCAGGCCATTGTAGTTATTTGTTTCGAGTATCAGACTTGCGAAAATTTTGATGGTTTCTCAACCATTCCTTAACTTCAAACTCCCATATCTCGCAAACGGATTGACGAACTCGAGAAATTCCTGTTGCATCTGAAAGTAGAAACACACCCGATTACAATGGTGTGTGCACTTTTCCCCTAAGCCATACCAGTTATTTGTTTCGAGTATCAGACTTGCGAAAATTTTGATGGTTTCTCAATCATTCCTTAATTTCAAACTCCCATATCTCGCGAACGGATTGACGAACTCGGGAAATTCCTGTTGCATCTGAAAGTAGAAACTCTCGCGATTACAACGGTATGTGTATTTTTCCCCCAGGCCATTGTAGTTATTGGTTTCGAGTATCAGACTTGCGAAAATTTTGATGGTTTCTCAACCATTCCTTAACTTCAAACTCCCATATCTCGCAAACGGAATGACGAACTCGAGAAATTCCTGTTGCATCTGAAAGTAGAAACACAACCGATTACAATTGCGTGTGCACTTTCCGCCTAAGCCATACCAGTTATTGGTTTCGAGTATCCGACTTGCGAAAATTTTGATGGTTTCTCAACCATTCCTTAACTTCAAACTCCCATATCTCGCGAACGGATAGATGAACTCGAGAAATTCCTCTTGCATCTGAAAGTAGAAACTCGCCCGATTACAACGGACTGTGTATTTATCCCCTAGGCCATTGTAGTTATTGGTTTCGAGTATCAGACTTGCGAAAATTTTGATGGATCCTCAACCATTCCTTAAATTCACACTCCCATATCTCGCGAACGGATTGACGAACCCCAGAAATTCCTGTTGCATCTGAAAGCACAAACTCGTCCGATTACAACGGTGTGCGTATTTTTGCCCTAGGCCATTCCAGTTATTGGTTTCGAGTATCAGACTTGCGAAAATTTTGATGGTTTCTCAACCATTCCTTAACTTCAAACTCCCATATCTCGCGAACGGATAGATGAACTCGAGAAATTCCTGTTGCATCTGAAAGTAGAAACTCTCCCGATTACAACGGTATGTGTATTTTTCCCCCAGGCCATTGTAGTTATTGGTTTCGAGTATCAGACTTGCGAAAATTTTGATGGTTTCTCAACCATTCCTTAATTTCAAACTCCCATATCTCGCGAACGGATTGACGAACTCGAGAAATTCCTGTTGCATCTGAAAGTAGAAACTCTCCCGATTACAACGGTATGTGTATTTTTCCCCCAGGCCATTGTAGTTATTGGTTTCGAGTATCAGACTTGCGAAAATTTTGATGGTTTCTCAACCATTCCTTAACTTCAAACTCCCATATCTCGCGAACGGATTGACGAACTCGAGAAATTCCTGATGCATCTGAAAGTAGAAACTCGCCCGATTACAATGGTGTGTGTACTTTTCCCCTAGGCCATTCCAGTTATTGGTTTCGAGTATCAGACTTGCGAAAATTTTGATGGTTTCTCAACCATTCCTTAACTTCAAACTCCCATATCTCGCGAACGGATTGTCGAACTCGAGAAATTCCTGTTGCATCTGAAAGCAGAAACTCGCCCGATTACAATTGTGTGTGTACTTTTCCCCTAAGCCATTCCAGCTATTGGTTTCGAGTATCAGACTTGCGAAAATTTTGTTTTTTTCTCAACCATTCCTTAACTTCAAACTCCCATATCTCGCGAACGGATTGACGAACTCGAGAAATTCCTGTTGCATCTGAAAGTAGAAACTCTCCCGATTACAACGGTATGTGTATTTTTCCCCCAGGCCATTGTAGTTATTGGTTTCGAGTATCAGACTTGCGAAAATTTTGATGGTTTCTCAACCATTCCTTAACTTCAAACTCCCATATCTCGCGAACGGATTGACGAACTCGAGAAATTCCTGATGCATCTGAAAGTAGAAACTCGCCCGATTACAATGGTGTGTGTACTTTTCCCCTAGGCCATTCCAGTTATTGGTTTCGAGTATCAGACTTGCGAAAATTTTGATGGTTTCTCAACCATTCCTTAACTTCAAACTCCCATATCTCGCGAACGGATTGACGAACTCGAGAAATTCCTGTTGCATCTGAAAGCAGAAACTCGCCCGATTACAATTGTGTGTGTACTTTTCCCCTAAGCCATTCCAGCTATTGGTTTCGAGTATCAGACTTGCGAAAATTTTGTTTTTTTCTCAACCATTCCTTAACTTCAAACTCCCATATCTCGCGAACGGATTGACGAACTCGAGAAATTCCTGTTGCATCTGAAAGCAGAGACTCGTCCGATTACAACGGTATGTGTATTTTTGCCCTAGGCCATAGTAGTTGTTGGTTTCGAGTGTCAGACATGCGACAATTTTGATGGTTTCTCAACCATTCCTTATCTTCAAACTCCCATATCTCGCGAACGGATTGACGAACTCTAGAAATTCGTGTTGCATCTTAAAGTAGAAACTCGCCCGATTACAACGGTATATGTATTTTTCCCCTAGGCCATTGCAGTTATTGGTTTCGAGTATCAGACTTGCGAAAATTTTGATGGATTCTGAACCATTCCTTAACTTCACACTCCCATATCTCGCGAACGGATTGACGAATTCGACAAATTCCTGTTGTATCTGAAAGTAGAAACTCGCCCGATTACAATGGAGTGTGTACTTTTCCCCTAGGCCATTCCAGTTATTGGTTTCGAGTATCAGACTTGCGAAAATTTTGATGGTTTCTCAACCATTCCTTAACTTCAAACTCCCATATCTCGCGAACGGATTGACGAACTCGAGAAATTCCAGTTGCATCTGAAAGTAGAAACTATCCCGATTACAACGGTATGTGTATTTTTCCCCCAGGCCATTGTAGTTATTTGTTTCGAGTATCAGACTTGCGAAAATTTTAATGGTTTCTCAACCATTCCTTAAATTCAAACTCCCATATCTCGCAAACGGATTGACGAACTAGAGAAATTTCTGTTGCATCTGAAAGTAGATACACACCCGATTACAATGGTGTGTGTACTTTTCCCCTAAGCCATACCAGTTATTTGTTTCGAGTATCTGACTTGCGAAAATTATGATGGTTTCTCAAACATTCCTTAACTTCAAACTCCCATATCTCGCGAACGGATTGACGAACTCGAGAAATTCATGTTGCATCTGAAAGTAGAAAGTCGCCCGATTACAACGGTATGTGTATTTTTCCCCCAGGCCATTGTAGTTATTGGTTTCGAGTATCAGACTTGCGAAAATTTTGATGGATCCTCAACCATTCCTTAACTTCAAACTCCCATATCTCGCGAACGGATTGACGAATTCGAGAAATTCCTGTTGCATCTGAAAGCAGAAACTCGTCCGATTACAACGGTATGTGTATTTTTGCCCTAGGCCATAGTAGTTGTTGGTTTCGAGTGTCAGACATGCGACAATTTTGATGGTTTCTCAACCATTCCTTAACTACAAACTCCCATATCTCGCGAACGGATTGACGAACTCTAGAAATTCGTGTTGCATCTTAAAGTAGAAACTCGACCGATTACAACGGTATATGTATTTTTCCCCTAGGCCATTGCAGTTATTGGTTTCGAGTATCAGACTTGCGAAAATTTTGATGGTTTCTCAACCATTCCTTAACTTCAAACTCCCATATCTCGCGAACGGATTGACGAACTCGAGGAATTCCTGTTGCATCTGAAAGCAGAAACTCGTCCGATTACAACGGTATGTGTATTTTTGCCCTAGGCCATAGTAGTTGTTGGTTTCGAGTGTCAGACATGCGACAATTTTGATGGTTTCTCAACCATTCCTTAACTTCAAACTCCCATATCTCGCGAACGGATTGACGAACTCGAGAAATTCCAGTTGCATCTGAAAGTAGAAACTCTCCCGATTACAACGGTATGTGTATTTTTCCCCCAGGCCATTGTAGTTATTTGTTTCGAGTATCAGACTTGCGAAAATTTTGAAGGTTTCTCAACCATTCCTTAACTTCAAACTCCCATATCTCGCAAACGGATTGACGAACTAGAGAAATTCCTGTTGCATCTGAAAGTAGATACACACCCGATTACAATGGTGTGTGTACTTTTCCCCTAAGCCATACCAGTTATTTGTTTCGAGTATCTGACTTGCGAAAATTTTGATGGTTTCTCAAACATTCCTTAACTTCAAACTCCCATATCTCGCGAACGGATTGACGAACTCGAGAAATTCCTGTTGCATCTGAAAGTAGAAAGTCGCCCGATTACAATGGTGTGTGTACTTTTCCCCTAGGCCATTCCAGTTATTGGTTTCGAGTATCAGACTCGCGAAAATTTTAATGGTTTCTCAAACATTCCTTAACTTCAAACTCCCATATCTCGCGAACGGATTGACGAACTCGAAAAATTCCTGTTGCATCTGAAAGTAGAAACTCGCCCGATTACAATGGTGTGTGTACTTTTCCGCTAGGCCATTCCAGTTATTGGTTTTGAGTATCAGACTTGCGAAAATTTTGATGGTTTCTCCATCATTCCTTAATTTCAAACTCCCATATCTCGCGAACGGATTGACGAACTCGAGAAATTCCAGTTGCATCTGAAAGTAGAAACTCTCCCGATTACAACGGTACGTGTATTTTTCCCCCAGGCCATTGTAGTTATTTGTTTCGAGTATCAGACTTGCGAAAATTTTGATGGTTTCTCAACCATTCCTTAACTTCAAACTCCCATATCTCGCAAACGGATTGACGAACTCGAGAAATTCCTGTTGCATCTGAAAGTAGAAACACACCCGATTACAATGGTGTGTGTACTTTTCCCCTAAGCCATACCAGTTATTTGTTTCGAGTATCTGACTTGCGAAAATTTTGATGGTTTCTCAAACATTCCTTAACTTCAAACTCCCATATCTCGCGAACGGATTGACGAACTCGAGAAATTCCTGTTGCATCCGAAAGTAGAAAGTCGCCCGATTACAATGGTGTGTGTACTTTTCCCCTAGGCCATTCCAGTTATTGGTTTCGAGTATCAGACTCGCGAAAATTTTAATGGTTTCTCAACCATTCCTTAACTTCAAACTCCCATATCTCGCGAACGGATTGACGAACTCGAAAAATTCCTGTTGCATCTGAAAGTAGAAACTCGCCCGATTACAATGGTGTGTGTACTTTTCCGCTAGGCCATTCCAGTTATTGGTTTCGAGTATCAGACTTGCGAAAATTTTGATGGTTTCTCCATCATTCCTTAATTTCAAACTCCCATATCTCGCGAACGGATTGACGAACTCGAGAAATTCCAGTTGCATCTGAAAGTAGAAACTCTCCCGATTACAACGGTATGTGTATTTTTCCCCCAGGCCATTGTAGTTATTTGTTTCGAGTATCAGACTTGCGAAAATTTTGATGGTTTCTCAACCATTCCTTAACTTCAAACTCCCATATCTCGCAAACGGATTGACGAACTAGAGAAATTCCTGTTGCATCTGAAAGTAGAAACTCGCCCGATTACAATGGTGTGTGTACTTTTCCCCTAGGCCATTCCAGTTATTGGTTTCGAGTATCAGACTTGCGAAAATTTTGATGGTTTCTCAACCATTCCTTAACTTCAAACTCCCATATCTCGCGAACGGATTGACGAACTCGAGAAATTCCAGTTGCATCTGAAAGTAGAAACTCTCCCGATTACAACGGTATGTGTATTTTTCCCCCAGGCCATTGTAGTTATTTGTTTCGAGTATCAGACTTGCGAAAATTTTGATGGTTTCTCAACCATTCCTTAACTTCAAACTCCCATATCTCGCAAACGGATTGACGAACTAGAGAAATTCCTGTTGCATCTGAAAGTAGATACACACCCGATTACAATGGTGTGTGTACTTTTCCCCTAAGCCATACCAGTTATTTGTTTCGAGTATCTGACTTGCGAAAATTTTGATGGTTTCTCAAACATTCCTTAATTTCAAACTCCCATATCTCGCGAACGGATTGACGAACTCGAAAAATTCCTGTTGCATCTGAAAGTAGAAACTCGCCCGATTACAATGGTGTGTGTACTTTTCCGCTAGGCCATTCCAGTTATTGGTTTCGAGTATCAGACTTGCGAAAATTTTGATGGTTTCTCAACCATTCCTTAACTTCAAACTCCCATATCTCGCAAACGGATTGACGAACTCGAGAAATTCCTGTTGCATCTGAAAGTAGAAACACAACCGATTACAATGGCGTGTGCACTTTCCCCCTAAGCCATACCAGTTATTGGTTTCGAGTATCCGACTTGCGAAAATTTTGATGGTTTCTCAACCATTCCTTAACTTCAAACTCCCATATCTCGCGAACGGATAGATGAACTCGAGAAATTCCTATTGCATCTGAAAGTAGAAACTCTCCCGATTACAACGGTATGTGTATTTTTCCCCCAGGCCATTGTAGTTATTTGTTTCGAGTATCAGACTTGCGAAAATTTTGATGGTTTCTCAACCATTCCTTAATTTCATACTCCCATATCTCGCAAACGGATTGACGAACTCGAGAAATTACTGTTGCATCTGAAAGTAGAAACACACCCGATTACAATGGTGTGTGTACTTTTCCCCTAAGCCATACCAGCTATTTGTTTCGAGTATCTGACTTGCGAAAATTTTGATGGTTTCTCAAACATTCCTTAACTTCAAACTCCCATATCTCGCGAACGGATTGACGAACTCGAGAAATTCCTGTTGCATCTGAAAGTAGAAACTCTCCCGATTACAACGGTATGTGTATTTTTCCCCCAGGCCATTGTAGTTATTTGTTTCGAGTATCAGACTTGCGAAAATTTTGATGGTTTCTCAACCATTCCTTAACTTCAAACTCCCATATCTCGCAAACGGATTGACGAACTAGAGAAATTCCTGTTGCATCTGAAAGTAGAAACTCGCCCGATTACAATGGTGTGTGTACTTTTCCCCTAGGCCATTCCAGTTATTGGTTTCGAGTATCAGACTTGCGAAAATTTTGATGGTTTCTCAACCATTCCTTAACTTCAAACTCCCATATCTCGCGAACGGATTGACGAACTCGAGAAATTCCAGTTGCATCTGAAAGTAGAAACTCTCCCGATTACAACGGTATGTGTATTTTTCCCCCAGGCCATTGTAGTTATTTGTTTCGAGTATCAGACTTGCGAAAATTTTGATGGTTTCTCAACCATTCCTTAACTTCAAACTCCCATATCTCGCAAACGGATTGACGAACTAGAGAAATTCCTGTTGCATCTGAAAGTAGATACACACCCGATTACAATGGTGTGTGTACTTTTCCCCTAAGCCATACCAGTTATTTGTTTCGAGTATCTGACTTGCGAAAATTTTGATGGTTTCTCAAACATTCCTTAATTTCAAACTCCCATATCTCGCGAACGGATTGACGAACTCGAAAAATTCCTGTTGCATCTGAAAGTAGAAACTCGCCCGATTACAATGGTGTGTGTACTTTTCCGCTAGGCCATTCCAGTTATTGGTTTCGAGTATCAGACTTGCGAAAATTTTGATGGTTTCTCAACCATTCCTTAACTTCAAACTCCCATATCTCGCAAACGGATTGACGAACTCGAGAAATTCCTGTTGCATCTGAAAGTAGAAACACAACCGATTACAATGGCGTGTGCACTTTCCCCCTAAGCCATACCAGTTATTGGTTTCGAGTATCCGACTTGCGAAAATTTTGATGGTTTCTCAACCATTCCTTAACTTCAAACTCCCATATCTCGCGAACGGATAGATGAACTCGAGAAATTCCTATTGCATCTGAAAGTAGAAACTCTCCCGATTACAACGGTATGTGTATTTTTCCCCCAGGCCATTGTAGTTATTTGTTTCGAGTATCAGACTTGCGAAAATTTTGATGGTTTCTCAACCATTCCTTAATTTCATACTCCCATATCTCGCAAACGGATTGACGAACTCGAGAAATTACTGTTGCATCTGAAAGTAGAAACACACCCGATTACAATGGTGTGTGTACTTTTCCCCTAAGCCATACCAGCTATTTGTTTCGAGTATCTGACTTGCGAAAATTTTGATGGTTTCTCAAACATTCCTTAACTTCAAACTCCCATATCTCGCGAACGGATTGACGAACTCGAGAAATTCCTGTTGCATCTGAAAGTAGAAAGTCGCCCGATTACAATGGTGTGTGTACTTTTCCCCTAGGCCATTCCAGATATTGGTTTCGAGTATCAGACTTGCGAAAATTTTGATGGTTTCTCAATCATTCCTTAACTTCAAACTCCCATATCTCGCGAACGGATTGACGAACTCTAGAAATTCGTGTTGCATCTTAAAGTAGAAACTCGACCGATTACAACGGTATATGTATTTTTCCCCTAGGCCATTGCAGTTATTGGTTTCGAGTATCAGACTTGCGAAAATTTTGATGGTTTCTCAACCATTCCTTAACTTCAAACTCCCATATCTCGCGAACGGATTGACGAACTCGAGGAATTCCTGTTGCATCTGAAAGCAGAAACTCGTCCGATTACAACGGTATGTGTATTTTTGCCCTAGGCCATAGTAGTTGTTGGTTTCGAGTGTCAGACATGCGACAATTTTGATGGTTTCTCAACCATTCCTTAACTTCAAACTCCCATATCTCGCGAACGGATTGACGAACTCGAGAAATTCCAGTTGCATCTGAAAGTAGAAACCCTCCCGATTACAACGGTATGTGTATTTTTCCCCCAGGCCATTGTAGTTATTTGTTTCGAGTATCAGACTTGCGAAAATTTTGAAGGTTTCTCAACCATTCCTTAACTTCAAACTCCCATATCTCGCAAACGGATTGACGAACTAGAGAAATTCCTGTTGCATCTGAAAGTAGATACACACCCGATTACAATGGTGTGTGTACTTTTCCCCTAAGCCATACCAGTTATTTGTTTCGAGTATCTGACTTGCGAAAATTTTGATGGTTTCTCAAACATTCCTTAACTTCAAACTCCCATATCTCGCGAACGGATTGACGAACTCGAGAAATTCTTGTTGCATCTGAAAGTAAAAAGTCGCCCGATTACAATGGTGTGTGTACTTTTCCCCTAGGCCATTCCAGTTATTGGTTTCGAGTATCAGACTCGCGAAAATTTTAATGGTTTCTCAAACATTCCTTAACTTCAAACTCCCATATCTCGCGAACGGATTGACGAACTCGAAAAATTCCTGTTGCATCTGAAAGTAGAAACTCGCCCGATTACAATGGTGTGTGTACTTTTCCGCTAGGCCATTCCAGTTATTGGTTTTGAGTATCAGACTTGCGAAAATTTTGATGGTTTCTCCATCATTCCTTAATTTCAAACTCCCATATCTCGCGAACGGATTGACGAACTCGAGAAATTCCAGTTGCATCTGAAAGTAGAAACTCTCCCGATTACAACGGTACGTGTATTTTTCCCCCAGGCCATTGTAGTTATTTGTTTCGAGTATCAGACTTGCGAAAATTTTGATGGTTTCTCAACCATTCCTTAACTTCAAACTCCCATATCTCGCAAACGGATTGACGAACTCGAGAAATTCCTGTTGCATCTGAAAGTAGAAACACACCCGATTACAATGGTGTGTGTACTTTTCCCCTAAGCCATACCAGTTATTTGTTTCCAGTATCTGACTTGCGAAAATTTTGATGGTTTCTCAAACATTCCTTAACTTCAAACTCCCATATCTCGCGAACGGATTGACGAACTCGAGAAATTCCTGTTGCATCCGAAAGTAGAAAGTCGCCCGATTACAATGGTGTGTGTACTTTTCCCCTAGGCCATTCCAGTTATTGGTTTCGAGTATCAGACTCGCGAAAATTTTAATGGTTTCTCAACCATTCCTTAACTTCAAACTCCCATATCTCGCGAACGGATTGACGAACTCGAAAAATTCCTGTTGCATCTGAAAGTAGAAACTCGCCCGATTACAATGGTGTGTGTACTTTTCCGCTAGGCCATTCCAGTTATTGGTTTCGAGTATCAGACTTGCGAAAATTTTGATGGTTTCTCCATCATTCCTTAATTTCAAACTCCCATATCTCGCGAACGGATTGACGAACTCGAGAAATTCCAGTTGCATCTGAAAGTAGAAACTCTCCCGATTACAACGGTATGTGTATTTTTCCCCCAGGCCATTGTAGTTATTTGTTTCGAGTATCAGACTTGCGAAAATTTTGATGGTTTCTCAACCATTCCTTAACTTCAAACTCCCATATCTCGCAAACGGATTGACGAACTAGAGAAATTCCTGTTGCATCTGAAAGTAGAAACTCGCCCGATTACAATGGTGTGTGTACTTTTCCCCTAGGCCATTCCAGTTATTGGTTTCGAGTATCAGACTTGCGAAAATTTTGATGGTTTCTCAACCATTCCTTAACTTCAAACTCCCATATCTCGCGAACGGATTGACGAACTCGAGAAATTCCAGTTGCATCTGAAAGTAGAAACTCTCCCGATTACAACGGTATGTGTATTTTTCCCCCAGGCCATTGTAGTTATTTGTTTCGAGTATCAGACTTGCGAAAATTTTGATGGTTTCTCAACCATTCCTTAACTTCAAACTCCCATATCTCGCAAACGGATTGACGAACTAGAGAAATTCCTGTTGCATCTGAAAGTAGATACACACCCGATTACAATGGTGTGTGTACTTTTCCCCTAAGCCATACCAGTTATTTGTTTCGAGTATCTGACTTGCGAAAATTTTGATGGTTTCTCAAACATTCCTTAATTTCAAACTCCCATATCTCGCGAACGGATTGACGAACTCGAAAAATTCCTGTTGCATCTGAAAGTAGAAACTCGCCCGATTACAATGGTGTGTGTACTTTTCCGCTAGGCCATTCCAGTTATTGGTTTCGAGTATCAGACTTGCGAAAATTTTGATGGTTTCTCAACCATTCCTTAATTTCAAACTCCCATATCTCGCAAACGGATTGACGAACTCGAGAAATTCCTGTTGCATCTGAAAGTAGAAACACAACCGATTACAATGGCGTGTGCACTTTCCCCCTAAGCCATACCAGTTATTGGTTTCGAGTATCCGACTTGCGAAAATTTTGATGGTTTCTCAACCATTCCTTAACTTCAAACTCCCATATCTCGCGAACGGATAGATGAACTCGAGAAATTCCTATTGCATCTGAAAGTAGAAACTCTCCCGATTACAACGGTATGTGTATTTTTCCCCCAGGCCATTGTAGTTATTTGTTTCGAGTATCAGACTTGCGAAAATTTTGATGGTTTCTCAACCATTCCTTAATTTCATACTCCCATATCTCGCAAACGGATTGACGAACTCGAGAAATTACTGTTGCATCTGAAAGTAGAAACACACCCGATTACAATGGTGTGTGTACTTTTCCCCTAAGCCATACCAGCTATTTGTTTCGAGTATCTGACTTGCGAAAATTTTGATGGTTTCTCAAACATTCCTTAACTTCAAACTCCCATATCTCGCGAACGGATTGACGAACTCGAGAAATTCCTGTTGCATCTGAAAGTAGAAAGTCGCCCGATTACAATGGTGTGTGTACTTTTCCCCTAGGCCATTCCAGATATTGGTTTCGAGTATCAGACTTGCGAAAATTTTGATGGTTTCTCAATCATTCCTTAACTTCAAACTCCCATATCTCGCGAACGGATTGACGAACTCTAGAAATTCGTGTTGCATCTTAAAGTAGAAACTCGACCGATTACAACGGTATATGTATTTTTCCCCTAGGCCATTGCAGTTATTGGTTTCGAGTATCAGACTTGCGAAAATTTTGATGGTTTCTCAACCAATCGTTAACTTCAAACTCCCATATCTCGCGAACGGATTGACGAACTCGAGGAATTCCTGTTGCATCTGAAAGCAGAAACTCGTCCGATTACAACGGTATGTGTATTTTTCCCCTAGGCCATTGCAGTTATTGGTTTCGAGTATCAGACTTGCGAAAATTTTGATGGATTCTGAACCATTCCTTAACTTCACACTCCCATATCTCGCGAACGGATTGACGAATTCGACAAATTCCTGTTGCATCTGAAACTAGAAACTCGCCCGATTACAATGGAGTGTGTACTTTTCCCCTAGGCCATTCCAGTTATTGGTTTCGAGTATCAGACTTGCGAAAATTTTGATGGTTTCTCAACCATTCCGTAACTTCAAACTCCCATATCTCGCGAACGGATTGACGAACTCGAGAAATTCCTGTTGCATCTGAAAGTAGAAAGTCGCCCGATTACAATGGTGTGTGTACTTTTCCCCTAGGCCATTCCAGATATTGGTTTCGAGTATCAGACTTGCGAAAATTTTGATGGTTTCTCAATCATTCCTGAATTTCAAACTCCCATATCTCGCGAACGGATTGACGAACACGAGAAATTCCTGTTGCATCTGAAAGTCGAAACTCTCCCGATTACAACGGTATGTGTATTTTTCCCCCAGGCCATTGTAGTTATTGGTTTCGAGTATCAGACTTGCGAAAATTTTGATGGATCCTCAACCATTCCTTAACTTCAAAGTCCCATATCTCGCGAACGGATTGACGAACTCGAGGAATTCCTGTTGCATCTGAAAGCAGAAACTCGTCCGATTACAACGGTATGTGTATTTTTGCCCTAGGCCATAGTAGTTGTTGGTTTCGAGTGTCAGACATGCGACAATTTTGATGGTTTCTCAACCATTCCTTAACTTCAAACTCCCATATCTCGCGAACGGATTGACGAACTCTAGAAATTCGTGTTGCATCTTAAAGTAGAAACTCGCCCGATTACAACGGTATATGTATTTTTCCCCTAGGCCATTGCAGTTATTGGTTTCGAGTATCAGACTTGCGAAAATTTTGATGGATTCTGAACCATTCCTTAACTTCACACTCCCATATCTCGCGAACGGATTGACGAATTCGACAAATTCCTGTTGCATCTGAAAGTAGAAACACACCCGATTACAATGGTGTGTGTACTTTTCCCCTAAGCCATACCAGTTATTTGTTTCGAGTATCTGACTTGCGAAAATTTTGATGGTTTCTCAAACATTCCTTAACTTCAAACTCCCATATCTCGCGAACGGATTGACGAACTCGAGAAATTCCTGTTGCATCCGAAAGTAGAAAGTCGCCCGATTACAATAGTGTGTGTACTTTTCCCCTAGGCCATTCCAGTTATTGGTTTCGAGTATCAGACTCGCGAAAATTTTAATGGTTTCTCAACCATTCCTTAACTTCAAACTCCCATATCTCGCGAACGGATTGACGAACTCGAAAAATTCCTGTTGCATCTGAAAGTAGAAACTCGCCCGATTACAATGGTGTGTGTACTTTTCCCCTAGGCCATTCCAGTTATTGGTTTCGAGTATCAGACTTGCGAAAATTTTGATGGTTTCTCAACCATTCCTTAACTTCAAACTCCCATATCTCGCGAACGGATTGACGAACTCGAGAAATTCCAGTTGCATCTGAAAGTAGAAACTCTCCCGATTACAACGGTATGTGTATTTTTCCCCCAGGCCATTGTAGTTATTTGTTTCGAGTATCAGACTTGCGAAAATTTTGATGGTTTCTCAACCATTCCTTAACTTCAAACTCCCATATCTCGCAAACGGATGGACGAACTCGAGAAATTCCTGTTGCATCTGAAAGTAGAAACACACCCGATTACAATGGTGTGTGTACTTTTCCCCTAAGCCATACCAGTTATTTGTTTCGAGTATCTGACTTGCGAAAATTTTGATGGTTTCTCAAACATTCCTTAACTTCAAACTCCCATATCTCGCGAACGGATTGACGAACTCGAGAAATTCCTGTTGCATCCGAAAGTAGAAAGTCGCCCGATTACAATAGTGTGTGTACTTTTCCCCTAGGCCATTCCAGTTATTGGTTTCGAGTATCAGACTCGCGAAAATTTTAATGGTTTCTCAACCATTCCTTAACTTCAAACTCCCATATCTCGCGAACGGATTGACGAACTCGAAAAATTCCTGTTGCATCTGAAAGTAGAAACTCGCCCGATTACAATGGTGTGTGTACTTTTCCCCTAGGCCATTCCAGTTATTGGTTTCGAGTATCAGACTTGCGAAAATTTTGATGGTTTCTCAACCATTCCTTAACTTCAAACTCCCATATCTCGCGAACGGATTGACGAACTCGAGAAATTCCAGTTGCATCTGAAAGTAGAAACTCTCCCGATTACAACGGTATGTGTATTTTTCCCCCAGGCCATTGTAGTTATTTGTTTCGAGTATCAGACTTGCGAAAATTTTGATGGTTTCTCAACCATTCCTTAACTTCAAACTCCCATATCTCGCGAACGGATTGACGAACTCGAGAAATTCCTGTTGCATCTGAAAGTAGAAAGTCGCCCGATTACAATGGTGTGTGTACTTTTCCCCTAGGCCATTCCAGATATTGGTTTCGAGTATCAGACTTGCGAAAATTTTGATGGTTTCTCAAACATTCCTTAACTTCAAACTCCCATATCTCGCGAACGGATTGACGAACTCGAGAAATTCCTGTTGCATCTGAAAGTAGAAAGTCGCCCGATTACAATGGTGTGTGTACTTTTCCCCTAGGCCATTCCAGTTATTGGTTTCGAGTACCAGACTCGCGAAAATTTTAATGGTTTCTCAACCATTCCTTAACTTCAAACTCCCATATCTCGCGAACGGATTGACGAACTCGAAAAATTCCTGTTGCATCTTAAAGTAGAAACTCGCCCGATTACAATGGTGTGTGTACTTTTCCGCTAGGCCATTCCAGTTATTGGTTTCGAGTATCAGACTTGCGAAAATTTTGATGGTTTCTCAACCATTCCTTAACTTCAAACTCCCATATCTCGCAAACGGATTGACGAACTCGAGAAATTCCTGTTGCATCTGAAAGTAGAAACACAACCGATTACAATGGTGTGCACTTTCCCCCTAAGCCATACCAGTTATTGGTTTCGAGTATCTGACTTGCGAAAATTTTGATGGTTTCTCAAACATTCCTTAACTTCAAACTCCCATATCTCGCAAACGGATTGACGAACTCGAGGAATTCCTGCTGCATCTGAAAGCAGAAACTCGTCCGATTACAACGGTATGTGTATTTTTGCCCTAGGCCATAGTAGTTGTTGGTTTCGAGTGTCAGACATGCGACAATTTTGATGGTTTCTCAACCATTCCTTAACTTCAAACTCCCATATCTCGCGAACGGATTGACGAACTCTAGAAATTCGTGTTGCATCTTAAAGTAGAAACTCGCCCGATTACAACGGTATATGTATTTTTCCCCTAGGCCATTGCAGTTATTGGTTTCGAGTATCAGACTTGCGAAAATTTTGATGGATTCTGAACCATTCCTTAACTTCACACTCCCATATCTCGCGAACGGATTGACGAATTCGACAAATTCCTGTTGCATCTGAAAGTAGAAACTCGCCCGATTACAATGGAGTGTGTACTTTTCCCCTAGGCCATTCCAGTTATTGGTTTCGAGTATCAGACTTGCGAAAATTTTGATGGTTTCTCAACCATTCCTTAACTTCAAACTCCCATATCTCGCGAACGGATTGACGAACTCGAGAAATTCCAGTTGCATCTGAAAGTAGAAACTCTCCCGATTACAACGGTATGTGTATTTTTCCCCCAGGCCATTGTAGTTATTTGTTTCGAGTATCAGACTTGCGAAAATTTTGATGGTTTCTCAACCATTCCTTAACTTCAAACTCCCATATCTCGCGAACGGATTGACGAACTCGAGAAATTCCGGTTGCATCTGAAAGTAGAAACTCTCCCGATTACAACGGTATGTGTATTTTTCCCCCAGGCCATTGTAGTTATTTGTTTCGAGTATCAGACTTGCGAAAATTTTGATGGTTTCTCAACCATTCCTTAACTTCAAACTCCCATATCTCGCAAACGGATTGACGAACTAGAGAAATTCCTGTTGCATCTGAAAGTAGATACACACCCGATTACAATGGTGTGTGTACTTTTCCCCTAAGCCATACCAGTTATTTGTTTCGAGTATCTGACTTGCGAAAATTTTGATGGTTTCTCAAACATTCCTTAACTTCAAACTCCCATATCTCGCGAACGGATTGACGAACTCGAGAAATTCCTGTTGCATCTGAAAGTAGAAAGTCGCCCGATTACAATGGTGTGCGTACTTTTCCCCTAGGCCATTCCAGTTATTGGTTTCGAGTATCAGACTCGCGAAAATTTTAATGGTTTCTCAACCATTCCTTAACTTCAAACTCCCATATCTCGCGAACGGATTGACGAACTCGAAAAATTCCTGTTGCATCTGAAAGTAGAAACTCGCCCGATTACAATGGTGTGTGTACTTTTCCGCTAGGCCATTCCAGTTATTGGTTTCGAGTATCAGACTTGCGAAAATTTTGATGGTTTCTCAACCATTCCTTAACTTCAAACTCCCATATCTCGCAAACGGATTGACGAACTCGAGAAATTCCTGTTGCATCTGAAAGTAGAAACACAACCGATTACAATGGCGTGTGCACTTTCCCCCTAAGCCATACCAGTTATTGGTTTCGAGCATCCGACTTGCGAAAATTTTGATGGTTTCTCAACCATTCCTTAACTTCAAACTCCCATATCTCGCGAACGGATAGATGAACTCGAGAAATTCCTATTGCATCTGAAAGTAGAAACTCTCCCGATTACAACGGTATGTGTATTTTTCCCCCAGGCCATTGTAGTTATTTGTTTCGAGTATCAGACTTGCGAAAATTTTGATGGTTTCTCAACCATTCCTTAACTTCAAACTCCCATATCTCGCAAACGGATTGACGAACTAGAGAAATTCCTGTTGCATCTGAAAGTAGATACACACCCGATTACAATGGTGTGTGTACTTTTCCCCTAAGCCATACCAGTTATTTGTTTCGAGTATCTGACTTGCGAAAATTTTGATGGTTTCTCAAACATTCCTTAACTTCAAACTCCCATATCTCGCGAACGGATTGACGAACTCGAGAAATTCCTGTTGCATCTGAAAGTAGAAAGTCGCCCGATTACAATGGTGTGTGTACTTTTCCCCTAGGCCATTCCAGTTATTGGTTTCGAGTATCAGACTCGCGAAAATTTTAATGGTTTCTCAACCATTCCTTAACTTCAAACTCCCATATCTCGCGAACGGATTGACGAACTCGAAAAATTCCTGTTGCATCTGAAAGTAGAAACTCGCCCGATTACAATCGTGTGTGTACTTTTCCGCTAGGCCATTCCAGTTATTGGTTTCGAGTATCAGACTTGCGAAAATTTTGATGGTTTCTCAACCATTCCTTAACTTCAAACTCCCATATCTCGCGAACGGATTGACGAACTCGAGAAATTCCGGTTGCATCTGAAAGTAGAAACTCTCCCGATTACAACGGTATGTGTATTTTTCCCCCAGGCCATTGTAGTTATTTGTTTCGAGTATCAGACTTGCGAAAATTTTGATGGTTTCTCAACCATTCCTTAACTTCAAACTCCCATATCTCGCAAACGGATTGACGAACTAGAGAAATTCCTGTTGCATCTGAAAGTAGATACACACCCGATTACAATGGTGTGTGTACTTTTCCCCTAAGCCATACCAGTTATTTGTTTCGAGTATCTGACTTGCGAAAATTTTGATGGTTTCTCAAACATTCCTTAACTTCAAACTCCCATATCTCGCGAACGGATTGACGAACTCGAGAAATTCCTGTTGCATCTGAAAGTAGAAAGTCGCCCGATTACAATGGTGTGCGTACTTTTCCCCTAGGCCATTCCAGTTATTGGTTTCGAGTATCAGACTCGCGAAAATTTTAATGGTTTCTCAACCATTCCTTAACTTCAAACTCCCATATCTCGCGAACGGATTGACGAACTCGAAAAATTCCTGTTGCATCTGAAAGTAGAAACTCGCCCGATTACAATGGTGTGTGTACTTTTCCGCTAGGCCATTCCAGTTATTGGTTTCGAGTATCAGACTTGCGAAAATTTTGATGGTTTCTCAACCATTCCTTAACTTCAAACTCCCATATCTCGCAAACGGATTGACGAACTCGAGAAATTCCTGTTGCATCTGAAAGTAGAAACACAACCGATTACAATGGCGTGTGCACTTTCCCCCTAAGCCATACCAGTTATTGGTTTCGAGCATCCGACTTGCGAAAATTTTGATGGTTTCTCAACCATTCCTTAACTTCAAACTCCCATATCTCGCGAACGGATAGATGAACTCGAGAAATTCCTATTGCATCTGAAAGTAGAAACTCTCCCGATTACAACGGTATGTGTATTTTTCCCCCAGGCCATTGTAGTTATTTGTTTCGAGTATCAGACTTGCGAAAATTTTGATGGTTTCTCAACCATTCCTTAACTTCAAACTCCCATATCTCGCAAACGGATTGACGAACTAGAGAAATTCCTGTTGCATCTGAAAGTAGATACACACCCGATTACAATGGTGTGTGTACTTTTCCCCTAAGCCATACCAGTTATTTGTTTCGAGTATCTGACTTGCGAAAATTTTGATGGTTTCTCAAACATTCCTTAACTTCAAACTCCCATATCTCGCGAACGGATTGACGAACTCGAGAAATTCCTGTTGCATCTGAAAGTAGAAAGTCGCCCGATTACAATGGTGTGTGTACTTTTCCCCTAGGCCATTCCAGTTATTGGTTTCGAGTATCAGACTCGCGAAAATTTTAATGGTTTCTCAACCATTCCTTAACTTCAAACTCCCATATCTCGCGAACGGATTGACGAACTCGAAAAATTCCTGTTGCATCTGAAAGTAGTAACTCGCCCGATTACAATCGTGTGTGTACTTTTCCGCTAGGCCATTCCAGTTATTGGTTTCGAGTATCAGACTTGCGAAAATTTTGATGGTTTCTCAACCATTCCTTAACTTCAAACTCCCATATCTCGCAAACGGATTGACGAACTCGAGAAATTCCTGTTGCATCTGAAAGTAGAAACACAACCGATTACAATGGCGTGTGCACTTTCCCCCTAAGCCATACCAGTTATTGGTTTCGAGCATCCGACTTGCGAAAATTTTGATGGTTTCTCAACCATTCCTTAACTTCAAACTCCCATATCTCGCGAACGGATAGATGAACTCGAGAAATTCCTATTGCATCTGAAAGTAGAAACTCTCCCGATTACAACGGTATGTGTATTTTTCCCCCAGGCCATTGTAGTTATTTGTTTCGAGTATCAGACTTGCGAAAATTTTGATGGTTTCTCAACCATTCCTTAACTTCAAACTCCCATATCTCGCAAACGGATTGACGAACTCGAGAAATTACTGTTGCATCTGAAAGTAGAAACACACCCGATTACAATGGTGTGTGTACTTTTCCCCTAAGCCATACCAGCTATTTGTTTCGAGTATCTGACTTGCGAAAATTTTGATGGTTTCTCAAACATTCCTTAACTTCAAACTCCCATATCTCGCGAACGGATTGACGAACTCGAGAAATTCCTGTTGCATCTGAAAGTAGAAAGTCGCCCGATTACAATGGTGTGTGTACTTTTCCCCTAGGCCATTCCAGATATTGGTTTCGAGTATCAGACTTGCGAAAATTTTTAAGGTTTCTCAATCATTCCTTAATTTCAAACTCCCATATCTCGCGAACGGATTGACGAACTCGAGAAATTCCTGTTGCATCTGAAAGTAGAAACTCTCCCGATTACAACGGTATGTGTATTTTTCCCCCAGGCCATTGTAGTTATTGGTTTCGAGTATCAGACTTGCGAAAATTTTGATGGATCCTCAACCATTCCTTAACTTCAAACTCCCATATCTCGCGAACGGATTGACGAACTCGAGAAATTCCTGTTGCATCTGAAAGCAGAAACTCGTCCGATTACAACGGTATGTGTATTTTTGCCCTAGGCCATAGTAGTTGTTGGTTTCGAGTGTCAGACATGCGACAATTTTGATGGTTTCTCAACCATTCCTTAACTTCAAACTCCCATATCTCGCGAACGGATTGACGAACTCGAGAAATTCCAGTTGCATCTGAAAGTAGAAACTCTCCCGATTACAACGGTATGTGTATTTTTCCCCCAGGCCATTGTAGTTATTTGTTTCGAGTATCAGACTTGCGAAAATTTTGATGGTTTCTCAACCATTCCTTAACTTCAAACTCCCATATCTCGCGAACGGATTGACGAACTCGAGAAATTCCTGTTGCATCTGAAAGTAGAAAGTCGCCCGATTACAATGGTGTGTGTACTTTTCCCCTAGGCCATTCCAGATATTGGTTTCGAGTATCAGACTTGCGAAAATTTTGATGGTTTCTCAAACATTCGTTAACTTCGAACTCCCATATCTCGCGAACGGATTGACGAACTCGAGAAATTCCTGTTGCATCTGAAAGCAGAAAGTCGCCCGATTACAATGGTGTGTGTGCTTTTCCCCTAGGCCATTCCAGTTATTGGTTTCGAGTACCAGACTCGCGAAAATTTTAATGGTTTCTCAACCATTCCTTAACTTCAAACTCCCATATCTCGCGAACGGATTGACGAACTCGAAAAATTCCTGTTGCATCTTAAAGTAGAAACTCGCCCGATTACAATGGTGTGTGTACTTTTCCGCTAGGCCATTCCAGTTATTGGTTTCGAGTATCAGACTTGCGAAAATTTTGATGGTTTCTCAACCATTCCTTAACTTCAAACTCCCATATCTCGCAAACGGATTGACGAACTCGAGAAATTCCTGTTGCATCTGAAAGTAGAAACACAACCGATTACAATGGTGTGCACTTTCCCCCTAAGCCATACCAGTTATTGGTTTCGAGTATCTGACTTGCGAAAATTTTGATGGTTTCTCAAACATTCCTTAACTTCAAACTCCCATATCTCGCGAACGGATTGACGAACTCTAGAAATTCGTGTTGCATCTTAAAGTAGAAACTCGACCGATTACAACGGTATATGTATTTTTCCCCTAGGCCATTGCAGTTATTGGTTTCGAGTATCAGACTTGCGAAAATTTTGATGGTTTCTCAACCATTCGTTAACTTCGAACTCCCATATCTCGCGAACGGATTGACGAACTCGAGGAATTCCTGCTGCATCTGAAAGCAGAAACTCGTCCGATTACAACGGTATGTGTATTTTTGCCCTAGGCCATAGTAGTTGTTGGTTTCGAGTGTCAGACATGCGACAATTTTGATGGTTTCTCAACCATTCCTTAACTTCAAACTCCCATATCTCGCGAACGGATTGACGAACTCTAGAAATTCGTGTTGCATCTTAAAGTAGAAACTCGCCCGATTACAACGGTATATGTATTTTTCCCCTAGGCCATTGCAGTTATTGGTTTCGAGTATCAGACTTGCGAAAATTTTGATGGATTCTGAACCATTCCTTAACTTCACACTCCCATATCTCGCGAACGGATTGACGAATTCGACAAATTCCTGTTGCATCTGAAAGTAGAAACTCGCCCGATTACAATGGAGTGTGTACTTTTCCCCTAGGCCATTCCAGTTATTGGTTTCGAGTATCAGACTTGCGAAAATTTTGATGGTTTCTCAACCATTCCTTAACTTCAAACTCCCATATCTCGCGAACGGATTGACGAACTCGAGAAATTCCAGTTGCATCTGAAAGTAGAAACTCTCCCGATTACAACGGTATGTGTATTTTTCCCCCAGGCCATTGTAGTTATTTGTTTCGAGTATCAGACTTGCGAAAATTTTGATGGTTTCTCAACCATTCCTTAACTTCAAACTCCCATATCTCGCGAACGGATTGACGAACTCGAGAAATTCCGGTTGCATCTGAAAGTAGAAACTCTCCCGATTACAACGGTATGTGTATTTTTCCCCCAGGCCATTGTAGTTATTTGTTTCGAGTATCAGACTTGCGAAAATTTTGATGGTTTCTCAACCATTCCTTAACTTCAAACTCCCATATCTCGCAAACGGATTGACGAACTAGAGAAATTCCTGTTGCATCTGAAAGTAGATGCACACCCGATTACAATGGTGTGTGTACTTTTCCCCTAAGCCATACCAGTTATTTGTTTCGAGTATCTGACTTGCGAAAATTTTGATGGTTTCTCAAATATTCCTTAACTTCAAACTCCCATATCTCGCGAACGGATTGACGAACTCGAGAAATTCCTGTTGCATCTGAAAGTAGAAAGTCGCCCGATTACAATGGTGTGTGTACTTTTCCCCTAGGCCATTCCAGTTATTGGTTTCGAGTATCAGACTCGCGAAAATTTTAATGGTTTCTCAACCATTCCTTAACTTCAAACTCCCATATCTCGCGAACGGATTGACGAACTCGAAAAATTCCTGTTGCATCTGAAAGTAGAAACTCGCCCGATTACAATGGTGTGTGTACTTTTCCGCTAGGCCATTCCAGTTATTGGTTTCGAGTATCAGACTTGCGAAAATTTTGATGGTTTCTCAACCATTCCTTAACTTCAAACTCCCATATCTCGCAAACGGATTGACGAACTCGAGAAATTCCTGTTGCATCTGAAAGTAGAAACACAACCGATTACAATGGCGTGTGCACTTTCCCCCTAAGCCATACCAGTTATTGGTTTCGAGCATCCGACTTGCGAAAATTTTGATGGTTTCTCAACCATTCCTTAACTTCAAACTCCCATATCTCGCGAACGGATTGACGAACTCGAAAAATTCCTGTTGCATCTGAAAGTAGAAACTCGCCCGATTACAATGGTGTGTGTACTTTTCCGCTAGGCCATTCCAGTTATTGGTTTCGAGTATCAGACTTGCGAAAATTTTGATGGTTTCTCAACCATTCCTTAACTTCAAACTCCCATATCTCGCAAACGGATTGACGAACTCGAGAAATTCCTGTTGCATCTGAAAGTAGAAACACAACCGATTACAATGGCGTGTGCACTTTCCCCCTAAGCCATACCAGTTATTGGTTTCGAGCATCCGACTTGCGAAAATTTTGATGGTTTCTCAACCATTCCTTAACTTCAAACTCCCATATCTCGCGAACGGATAGATGAACTCGAGAAATTCCTATTGCATCTGAAAGTAGAAACTCTCCCGATTACAACGGTATGTGTATTTTTCCCCCAGGCCATTGTAGTTATTTGTTTCGAGTATCAGACTTGCGAAAATTTTGATGGTTTCTCAACCATTCCTTAACTTCAAACTCCCATATCTCGCAAACGGATTGACGAACTCGAGAAATTACTGTTGCATCTGAAAGTAGAAACACACCCGATTACAATGGTGTGTGTACTTTTCCCCTAAGCCATACCAGCTATTTGTTTCGAGTATCTGACTTGCGAAAATTTTGATGGTTTCTCAAACATTCCTTAACTTCAAACTCCCATATCTCGCGAACGGATTGACGAACTCGAGAAATTCCTGTTGCATCTGAAAGTAGAAAGTCGCCCGATTACAATGGTGTGTGTACTTTTCCCCTAGGCCATTCCAGATATTGGTTTCGAGTATCAGACTTGCGAAAATTTTTAAGGTTTCTCAATCATTCCTTAATTTCAAACTCCCATATCTCGCGAACGGATTGACGAACTCGAGAAATTCCTGTTGCATCTGAAAGTAGAAACTCTCCCGATTACAACGGTATGTGTATTTTTCCCCCAGGCCATTGTAGTTATTGGTTTCGAGTATCAGACTTGCGAAAATTTTGATGGATCCTCAACCATTCCTTAACTTCAAACTCCCATATCTCGCGAACGGATTGACGAACTCGAGAAATTCCTGTTGCATCTGAAAGCAGAAACTCGTCCGATTACAACGGTATGTGTATTTTTGCCCTAGGCCATAGTAGTTGTTGGTTTCGAGTGTCAGACATGCGACAATTTTGATGGTTTCTCAACCATTCCTTAACTTCAAACTCCCATATCTCGCGAACGGATTGACGAACTCTAGAAATTCGTGTTGCATCTTAAAGTAGAAACTCGACCGATTACAACGGTATATGTATTTTTCCCCTAGGCCATTGCAGTTATTGGTTTCGAGTATCAGACTTGCGAAAATTTTGATGGTTTCTCAACCATTCGTTAACTTCAAACTCCCATATCTCGCGAACGGATTGACGAACTCGAGGAATTCCTGCTGCATCTGAAAGCAGAAACTCGTCCGATTACAACGATATGTGTATTTTTGCCCTAGGCCATAGTAGTTGTTGGTTTCGAGTGTCAGACATGCGACAATTTTGATGGTTTCTCAACCATTCCTTAACTTCAAACTCCCATATCTCGCGAACGGATTGACGAACTCTAGAAATTCGTGTTGCATCTTAAAGTAGAAACTCGCCCGATTACAACGGTATATGTATTTTTCCCCTAGGCCATTGCAGTTATTGGTTTCGAGTATCAGACTTGCGAAAATTTTGATGGATTCTGAACCATTCCTTAACTTCACACTCCCATATCTCGCGAACGGATTGACGAATTCGACAAATTCCTGTTGCATCTGAAAGTAGAAACTCGCCCGATTACAATGGAGTGTGTACTTTTCCCCTAGGCCATTCCAGTTATTGGTTTCGAGTATCAGACTTGCGAAAATTTTGATGGTTTCTCAACCATTCCTTAACTTCAAACTCCCATATCTCGCGAACGGATTGACGAACTCGAGAAATTCCAGTTCCATCTGAAAGTAGAAACTCTCCCGATTACAACGGTATGTGTATTTTTCCCCCAGGCCATTGTAGTTATTTGTTTCGAGTATCAGACTTGCGAAAATTTTGATGGTTTCTCAACCATTCCTTAACTTCAAACTCCCATATCTCGCAAACGGATTGACGAACTAGAGAAATTCCTGTTGCATCTGAAAGTAGATACACACCCGATTACAATGGTGTGTGTACTTTTCCCCTAAGCCATACCAGTTATTTGTTTCGAGTATCTGACTTGCGAAAATTTTGATGGTTTCTCAAACATTCCTTAACTTCAAACTCCCATATCTCGCGAACGGATTGACGAACTCGAGAAATTCCTATTGCATCTGAAAGTAGAAAGTCGCCCGATTACAATGGTGTGTGTACTTTTCCCCTAGGCCATTCCAGTTATTGGTTTCGAGTATCAGACTCGCGAAAATTTTAATGGTTTCTCAACCATTCCTTAACTTCAAACTCCCATATCTCGCGAACGGATTGACGAACTCGAAAAATTCCTGTTGCATCTGAAAGTAGAAACTCGCCCGATTACAATGGTGTGTGTACTTTTCCGCTAGGCCATTCCAGTTATTGGTTTCGAGTATCAGACTTGCGAAAATTTTGATGGTTTCTCAACCATTCCTTAACTTCAAACTCCCATATCTCGCAAACGGATTGACGAACTCGAGAAATTCCTGTTGCATCTGAAAGTAGAAACACAACCGATTACAATGGCGTGTGCACTTTCCCCCTAAGCCATACCAGTTATTGGTTTCGAGTATCCGACTTGCGAAAATTTTGATGGTTTCTCAACCATTCCTTAACTTCAAACTCCCATATCTCGCGAACGGATAGATGAACTCGAGAAATTCCTATTGCATCTGAAAGTAGAAACTCTCCCGATTACAACGGTATGTGTATTTTTCCCCCAGGCCATTGTAGTTATTTGTTTCGAGTATCAGACTTGCGAAAATTTTGATGGTTTCTCAACCATTCCTTAACTTCAAACTCCCATATCTCGCAAACGGATTGACGAACTCGAGAAATTACTGTTGCATCTGAAAGTAGAAACACACCCGATTACAATGGTGTGTGTACTTTTCCCCTAAGCCATACCAGCTATTTGTTTCGAGTATCTGACTTGCGAAAATTTTGATGGTTTCTCAAACATTCCTTAACTTCAAACTCCCATATCTCGCGAACGGATTGACGAACTCGAGAAATTCCTGTTGCATCTGAAAGTAGAAAGTCGCCCGATTACAATGGTGTGTGTACTTTTCCCCTAGGCCATTCCAGATATTGGTTTCGAGTATCAGACTTGCGAAAATTTTGATGGTTTCTCAATCATTCCTTAATTTCAAACTCCCATATCTCGCGAACGGATTGACGAACTCGAGAAATTCCTGTTGCATCTGAAAGTAGAAACTCTCCCGATTACAACGGTATGTGTATTTTTCTCCCAGGCCATTGTAGTTATTGGTTTCGAGTATCAGACTTGCGAAAATTTTGATGGATCCTCAACCATTCCTTAACTTCAAACTCCCATATCTCGCGAACGGATTGACGAACTCGAGAAATTCCTGTTGCATCTGAAAGCAGAAACTCGTCCGATTACAACGGTATGTGTATTTTTGCCCTAGGCCATAGTAGTTGTTGGTTTCGAGTGTCAGACATGCGACAATTTTGATGGTTTCTCAACCATTCCTTAACTTCAAACTCCCATATCTCGCGAACGGATTGACGAACTCTAGAAATTCGTGTTGCATCTTAAAGTAGAAACTCGACCGATTACAACGGTATATGTATTTTTCCCCTAGGCCATTGCAGTTATTGGTTTCGAGTATCAGACTTGCGAAAATTTTTAAGGTTTCTCAATCATTCCTTAATTTCAAACTCCCATATCTCGCGAACGGATTGACGAACTCGAGAAATTCCTGTTGCATCTGAAAGTAGAAACTCTCCCGATTACAACGGTATGTGTATTTTTCCCCCAGGCCATTGTAGTTATTGGTTTCGAGTATCAGACTTGCGAAAATTTTGATGGATCCTCAACCATTCCTTAACTTCAAACTCCCATATCTCGCGAACGGATTGACGAACTCGAGAAATTCCTGTTGCATCTGAAAGCAGAAACTCGTCCGATTACAACGGTATGTGTATTTTTGCCCTAGGCCATAGTAGTTGTTGGTTTCGAGTGTCAGACATGCGACAATTTTGATGGTTTCTCAACCATTCCTTAACTTCAAACTCCCATATCTCGCGAACGGATTGACGAACTCTAGAAATTCGTGTTGCATCTTAAAGTAGAAACTCGACCGATTACAACGGTATATGTATTTTTCCCCTAGGCCATTGCAGTTATTGGTTTCGAGTATCAGACTTGCGAAAATTTTGATGGTTTCTCAACCATTCGTTAACTTCAAACTCCCATATCTCGCGAACGGATTGACGAACTCGAGGAATTCCTGCTGCATCTGAAAGCAGAAACTCGTCCGATTACAACGATATGTGTATTTTTGCCCTAGGCCATAGTAGTTGTTGGTTTCGAGTGTCAGACATGCGACAATTTTGATGGTTTCTCAACCATTCCTTAACTTCAAACTCCCATATCTCGCGAACGGATTGACGAACTCTAGAAATTCGTGTTGCATCTTAAAGTAGAAACTCGCCCGATTACAACGGTATATGTATTTTTCCCCTAGGCCATTGCAGTTATTGGTTTCGAGTATCAGACTTGCGAAAATTTTGATGGATTCTGAACCATTCCTTAACTTCACACTCCCATATCTCGCGAACGGATTGACGAATTCGACAAATTCCTGTTGCATCTGAAAGTAGAAACTCGCCCGATTACAATGGAGTGTGTACTTTTCCCCTAGGCCATTCCAGTTATTGGTTTCGAGTATCAGACTTGCGAAAATTTTGATGGTTTCTCAACCATTCCTTAACTTCAAACTCCCATATCTCGCGAACGGATTGACGAACTCGAGAAATTCCAGTTCCATCTGAAAGTAGAAACTCTCCCGATTACAACGGTATGTGTATTTTTCCCCCAGGCCATTGTAGTTATTTGTTTCGAGTATCAGACTTGCGAAAATTTTGATGGTTTCTCAACCATTCCTTAACTTCAAACTCCCATATCTCGCAAACGGATTGACGAACTAGAGAAATTCCTGTTGCATCTGAAAGTAGATACACACCCGATTACAATGGTGTGTGTACTTTTCCCCTAAGCCATACCAGTTATTTGTTTCGAGTATCTGACTTGCGAAAATTTTGATGGTTTCTCAAACATTCCTTAACTTCAAACTCCCATATCTCGCGAACGGATTGACGAACTCGAGAAATTCCTATTGCATCTGAAAGTAGAAAGTCGCCCGATTACAATGGTGTGTGTACTTTTCCCCTAGGCCATTCCAGTTATTGGTTTCGAGTATCAGACTCGCGAAAATTTTAATGGTTTCTCAACCATTCCTTAACTTCAAACTCCCATATCTCGCGAACGGATTGACGAACTCGAAAAATTCCTGTTGCATCTGAAAGTAGAAACTCGCCCGATTACAATGGTGTGTGTACTTTTCCGCTAGGCCATTCCAGTTATTGGTTTCGAGTATCAGACTTGCGAAAATTTTGATGGTTTCTCAACCATTCCTTAACTTCAAACTCCCATATCTCGCAAACGGATTGACGAACTCGAGAAATTCCTGTTGCATCTGAAAGTAGAAACACAACCGATTACAATGGCGTGTGCACTTTCCCCCTAAGCCATACCAGTTATTGGTTTCGAGTATCCGACTTGCGAAAATTTTGATGGTTTCTCAACCATTCCTTAACTTCAAACTCCCATATCTCGCGAACGGATAGATGAACTCGAGAAATTCCTATTGCATCTGAAAGTAGAAACTCTCCCGATTACAACGGTATGTGTATTTTTCCCCCAGGCCATTGTAGTTATTTGTTTCGAGTATCAGACTTGCGAAAATTTTGATGGTTTCTCAACCATTCCTTAACTTCAAACTCCCATATCTCGCAAACGGATTGACGAACTCGAGAAATTACTGTTGCATCTGAAAGTAGAAACACACCCGATTACAATGGTGTGTGTACTTTTCCCCTAAGCCATACCAGCTATTTGTTTCGAGTATCTGACTTGCGAAAATTTTGATGGTTTCTCAAACATTCCTTAACTTCAAACTCCCATATCTCGCGAACGGATTGACGAACTCGAGAAATTCCTGTTGCATCTGAAAGTAGAAAGTCGCCCGATTACAATGGTGTGTGTACTTTTCCCCTAGGCCATTCCAGATATTGGTTTCGAGTATCAGACTTGCGAAAATTTTGATGGTTTCTCAATCATTCCTTAATTTCAAACTCCCATATCTCGCGAACGGATTGACGAACTCGAGAAATTCCTGTTGCATCTGAAAGTAGAAACTCTCCCGATTACAACGGTATGTGTATTTTTCTCCCAGGCCATTGTAGTTATTGGTTTCGAGTATCAGACTTGCGAAAATTTTGATGGATCCTCAACCATTCCTTAACTTCAAACTCCCATATCTCGCGAACGGATTGACGAACTCGAGAAATTCCTGTTGCATCTGAAAGCAGAAACTCGTCCGATTACAACGGTATGTGTATTTTTGCCCTAGGCCATAGTAGTTGTTGGTTTCGAGTGTCAGACATGCGACAATTTTGATGGTTTCTCAACCATTCCTTAACTTCAAACTCCCATATCTCGCGAACGGATTGACGAACTCTAGAAATTCGTGTTGCATCTTAAAGTAGAAACTCGACCGATTACAACGGTATATGTATTTTTCCCCTAGGCCATTGCAGTTATTGGTTTCGAGTATCAGACTTGCGAAAATTTTGATGGATTCTGAACCATTCCTTAACTTCACACTCCCATATCTCGCGAACGGATTGACGAATTCGACAAATTCCTGTTGCATCTGAAAGTAGAAACTCGCCCGATTACAATGGAGTGTGTACTTTTCCCATAGGCCATTCCAGTTATTGGTTTCGAGTATCAGACTTGCGAAAATTTTGATGGTTTCTCAACCATTCCTTAACTTCAAACTCCCATATCTCGCGAACGGATTGATGAACTCGAGAAATTCCAGTTGCATCTGAAAGTAGAAACTCTCCCGATTACAACGGTATGTGTATTTTTCCCCCAGGCCATTGTAGTTATTTGTTTCGAGTATCAGACTTGCGAAAATTTTGATGGTTTCTCAAACATTCCTTAACTTCAAACTCCCATATCTCGCGAACGGATTGACGAACTCGAGAAATTCCTGTTGCATCTGAAAGTAGAAAGTCGCCCGATTACAATGGTTTCTGTACTTTTCCCCTAGGCCATTCCAGATATTGGTTTCGAGTATCAGACTTGCGAAAATTTTGATGGTTTCTCAACCATTCCTTAACTTCAAACTCCCATATCTCGCGAACGGATAGATGAACTCGAGAAATTCCTATTGCATCTGAAAGTAGAAACTCTCCCGATTACAACGGTATGTGTATTTTTCCCCCAGGCCATTGTAGTTATTGGTTTCGAGTATCAGACTTGCGAAAATTTTGATGGTTTCTCAACCATTCCTTAACTTCAAACTCCCATATCTCGCAAACGGATTGACGAACTAGAGAAATTCCTGTTGCATCTGAAAGTAGATGCACACCCGATTACAATGGTGTGTGTACTTTTCCCCTAAGCCATACCAGTTATTTGTTTCGAGTATCTGACTTGCGAAAATTTTGATGGTTTCTCAAATATTCCTTAACTTCAAACTCCCATATCTCGCGAACGGATTGACGAACTCGAGAAATTCCTGTTGCATCTGAAAGTAGAAAGTCGCCCGATTACAATGGTGTGTGTACTTTTCCCCTAGGCCATTCCAGTTATTGGTTTCGAGTATCAGACTCGCGAAAATTTTAATGGTTTCTCAACCATTCCTTAACTTCAAACTCCCATATCTCGCGAACGGATTGACGAACTCGAAAAATTCCTGTTGCATCTGAAAGTAGAAACTCGCCCGATTACAATGGTGTGTGTACTTTTCCGCTAGGCCATTCCAGTTATTGGTTTCGAGTATCAGACTTGCGAAAATTTTGATGGTTTCTCAACCATTCCTTAACTTCAAACTCCCATATCTCGCAAACGGATTGACGAACTCGAGAAATTCCTGTTGCATCTGAAAGTAGAAACACAACCGATTACAATGGCGTGTGCACTTTCCCCCTAAGCCATACCAGTTATTGGTTTCGAGCATCCGACTTGCGAAAATTTTGATGGTTTCTCAACCATTCCTTAACTTCAAACTCCCATATCTCGCGAACGGATTGACGAACTCGAAAAATTCCTGTTGCATCTGAAAGTAGAAACTCGCCCGATTACAATGGTGTGTGTACTTTTCCGCTAGGCCATTCCAGTTATTGGTTTCGAGTATCAGACTTGCGAAAATTTTGATGGTTTCTCAACCATTCCTTAACTTCAAACTCCCATATCTCGCAAACGGATTGACGAACTCGAGAAATTCCTGTTGCATCTGAAAGTAGAAACACAACCGATTACAATGGCGTGTGCACTTTCCCCCTAAGCCATACCAGTTATTGGTTTCGAGCATCCGACTTGCGAAAATTTTGATGGTTTCTCAACCATTCCTTAACTTCAAACTCCCATATCTCGCGAACGGATAGATGAACTCGAGAAATTCCTATTGCATCTGAAAGTAGAAACTCTCCCGATTACAACGGTATGTGTATTTTTCCCCCAGGCCATTGTAGTTATTTGTTTCGAGTATCAGACTTGCGAAAATTTTGATGGTTTCTCAACCATTCCTTAACTTCAAACTCCCATATCTCGCAAACGGATTGACGAACTCGAGAAATTACTGTTGCATCTGAAAGTAGAAACACACCCGATTACAATGGTGTGTGTACTTTTCCCCTAAGCCATACCAGCTATTTGTTTCGAGTATCTGACTTGCGAAAATTTTGATGGTTTCTCAAACATTCCTTAACTTCAAACTCCCATATCTCGCGAACGGATTGACGAACTCGAGAAATTCCTGTTGCATCTGAAAGTAGAAAGTCGCCCGATTACAATGGTGTGTGTACTTTTCCCCTAGGCCATTCCAGATATTGGTTTCGAGTATCAGACTTGCGAAAATTTTTAAGGTTTCTCAAACATTCCTTAACTTCAAACTCCCATATCTCGCGAACGGATTGACGAACTCTAGAAATTCGTGTTGCATCTTAAAGTAGAAACTCGACCGATTACAACGGTATATGTATTTTTCCCCTAGGCCATTGCAGTTATTGGTTTCGAGTATCAGACTTGCGAAAATTTTGATGGTTTCTCAACCATTCGTTAACTTCGAACTCCCATATCTCGCGAACGGATTGACGAACTCGAGGAATTCCTGCTGCATCTGAAAGCAGAAACTCGTCCGATTACAACGGTATGTGTATTTTTGCCCTAGGCCATAGTAGTTGTTGGTTTCGAGTGTCAGACATGCGACAATTTTGATGGTTTCTCAACCATTCCTTAACTTCAAACTCCCATATCTCGCGAACGGATTGACGAACTCTAGAAATTCGTGTTGCATCTTAAAGTAGAAACTCGCCCGATTACAGCGGTATATGTATTTTTCCCCTAGGCCATTGCAGTTATTGGTTTCGAGTATCAGACTTGCGAAAATTTTGATGGATTCTGAACCATTCCTTAACTTCACACTCCCATATCTCGCGAACGGATTGACGAATTCGACAAATTCCTGTTGCATCTGAAAGTAGAAACTCGCCCGATTACAATGGAGTGTGTATTTTTCCCCCAGGCCATTGTAGTTATTTGTTTCGAGTATCAGACTTGCGAAAATTTTGATGGTTTCTCAACCATTCCTTAACTTCAAACTCCCATATCTCGCAAACGGATTGACGAACTCGAGAAATTACTGTTGCATCTGAAAGTAGAAACACACCCGATTACAATGGTGTGTGTACTTTTCCCCTAAGCCATACCAGCTATTTGTTTCGAGTATCTGACTTGCGAAAATTTTGATGGTTTCTCAAACATTCCTTAACTTCAAACTCCCATATCTCGCGAACGGATTGACGAACTCGAGAAATTCCTGTTGCATCTGAAAGTAGAAAGTCGCCCGATTACAATGGTGTGTGTACTTTTCCCCTAGGCCATTCCAGATATTGGTTTCGAGTATCAGACTTGCGAAAATTTTTAAGGTTTCTCAAACATTCCTTAACTTCAAACTCCCATATCTCGCGAACGGATTGACGAACTCTAGAAATTCGTGTTGCATCTTAAAGTAGAAACTCGACCGATTACAACGGTATATGTATTTTTCCCCTAGGCCATTGCAGTTATTGGTTTCGAGTATCAGACTTGCGAAAATTTTGATGGTTTCTCAACCATTCGTTAACTTCGAACTCCCATATCTCGCGAACGGATTGACGAACTCGAGGAATTCCTGCTGCATCTGAAAGCAGAAACTCGTCCGATTACAACGGTATGTGTATTTTTGCCCTAGGCCATAGTAGTTGTTGGTTTCGAGTGTCAGACATGCGACAATTTTGATGGTTTCTCAACCATTCCTTAACTTCAAACTCCCATATCTCGCGAACGGATTGACGAACTCTAGAAATTCGTGTTGCATCTTAAAGTAGAAACTCGCCCGATTACAACGGTATATGTATTTTTCCCCTAGGCCATTGCAGTTATTGGTTTCGAGTATCAGACTTGCGAAAATTTTGATGGATTCTGAACCATTCCTTAACTTCACACTCCCATATCTCGCGAACGGATTGACGAATTCGACAAATTCCTGTTGCATCTGAAAGTAGAAACTCGCCCGATTACAATGGAGTGTGTACTTTTCCCCTAGGCCATTCCAGTTATTGGTTTCGAGTATCAGACTTGCGAAAATTTTGATGGTTTCTCAACCATTCCTTAACTTCAAACTCCCATATCTCGCGAACGGATTGACGAACTCGAGAAATTCCAGTTGCATCTGAAAGTAGAAACTCTCCCGATTACAACGGTATGTGTATTTTTCCCCCAGGCCATTGTAGTTATTTGTTTCGAGTATCAGACTTGCGAAAATTTTGATGGTTTCTCAACCATTCCTTAACTTCAAACTCCCATATCTCGCAAACGGATTGACGAACTAGAGAAATTCCTGTTGCATCTGAAAGTAGATGCACACCCGATTACAATGGTGTGTGTACTTTTCCCCTAAGCCATACCAGTTATTTGTTTCGAGTATCTGACTTGCGAAAATTTTGATGGTTTCTCAACCATTCCTTAACTTCAAACTCCCATATCTCGCAAACGGATTGACGAACTAGAGAAATTCCTGTTGCATCTGAAAGTAGATGCACACCCGATTACAATGGTGTGTGTACTTTTCCCCTAAGCCATACCAGTTATTTGTTTCGAGTATCTGACTTGCGAAAATTTTGATGGTTTCTCAAATATTCCTTAACTTCAAACTCCCATATCTCGCGAACGGATTGACGAACTCGAGAAATTCCTGTTGCATCTGAAAGTAGAAAGTCGCCCGATTACAATGGTGTGTGTACTTTTCCCCTAGGCCATTCCAGTTATTGGTTTCGAGTATCAGACTCGCGAAAATTTTAATGGTTTCTCAACCATTCCTTAACTTCAAACTCCCATATCTCGCGAACGGATTGACGAACTCGAAAAATTCCTGTTGCATCTGAAAGTAGAAACTCGCCCGATTACAATGGTGTGTGTACTTTTCCGCTAGGCCATTCCAGTTATTGGTTTCGAGTATCAGACTTGCGAAAATTTTGATGGTTTCTCAACCATTCCTTAACTTCAAACTCCCATATCTCGCAAACGGATAGATGAACTCGAGAAATTCCTGTTGCATCTGAAAGTAGAAACACAACCGATTACAATGGCGTGTGCACTTTCCCCCTAAGCCATACCAGTTATTGGTTTCGAGCATCCGACTTGCGAAAATTTTGATGGTTTCTCAACCATTCCTTAACTTCAAACTCCCATATCTCGCGAACGGATTGACGAACTCGAAAAATTCCTGTTGCATCTGAAAGTAGAAACTCGCCCGATTACAATGGTGTGTGTACTTTTCCGCTAGGCCATTCCAGTTATTGGTTTCGAGTATCAGACTTGCGAAAATTTTGATGGTTTCTCAACCATTCCTTAACTTCAAACTCCCATATCTCGCAAACGGATAGATGAACTCGAGAAATTCCTATTGCATCTGAAAGTAGAAACTCTCCCGATTACAACGGTATGTGTATTTTTCCCCCAGGCCATTGTAGTTATTTGTTTCGAGTATCAGACTTGCGAAAATTTTGATGGTTTCTCAACCATTCCTTAACTTCAAACTCCCATATCTCGCAAACGGATTGACGAACTCGAGAAATTACTGTTGCATCTGAAAGTAGAAACACACCCGATTACAATGGTGTGTGTACTTTTCCCCTAAGCCATACCAGCTATTTGTTTCGAGTATCTGACTTGCGAAAATTTTGATGGTTTCTCAAACATTCCTTAACTTCAAACTCCCATATCTCGCGAACGGATTGACGAACTCGAGAAATTCCTGTTGCATCTGAAAGTAGAAAGTCGCCCGATTACAATGGTGTGTGTACTTTTCCCCTAGGCCATTCCAGATATTGGTTTCGAGTATCAGACTTGCGAAAATTTTTAAGGTTTCTCAATCATTCCTTAATTTCAAACTCCCATATCTCGCGAACGGATTGACGAACTCGAGAAATTCCTGTTGCATCTGAAAGTAGAAACTCTCCCGATTACAACGGTATGTGTATTTTTCCCCCAGGCCATTGTAGTTATTGGTTTCGAGTATCAGACTTGCGAAAATTTTGATGGATCCTCAACCATTCCTTAACTTCAAACTCCCATATCTCGCGAACGGATTGACGAACTCGAGAAATTCCTGTTGCATCTGAAAGCAGAAACTCGTCCGATTACAACGGTATGTGTATTTTTGCCCTAGGCCATAGTAGTTGTTGGTTTCGAGTGTCAGACATGCGACAATTTTGATGGTTTCTCAACCATTCCTTAACTTCAAACTCCCATATCTCGCGAACGGATTGACGAACTCTAGAAATTCGTGTTGCATCTTAAAGTAGAAACTCGACCGATTACAACGGTATATGTATTTTTCCCCTAGGCCATTGCAGTTATTGGTTTCGAGTATCAGACTTGCGAAAATTTTGATGGTTTCTCAACCATTCGTTAACTTCAAACTCCCATATCTCGCGAACGGATTGACGAACTCGAGGAATTCCTGCTGCATCTGAAAGCAGAAACTCGTCCGATTACAACGGTATGTGTATTTTTGCCCTAGGCCATAGTAGTTGTTGGTTTCGAGTGTCAGACATGCGACAATTTTGATGGTTTCTCAACCATTCCTTAACTTCAAACTCCCATATCTCGCGAACGGATTGACGAACTCTAGAAATTCGTGTTGCATCTTAAAGTAGAAACTCGCCCGATTACAACGGTATATGTATTTTTCCCCTAGGCCATTGCAGTTATTGGTTTCGAGTATCAGACTTGCGAAAATTTTGATGGATTCTGAACCATTCCTTAACTTCACACTCCCATATCTCGCGAACGGATTGACGAATTCGACAAATTCCTGTTGCATCTGAAAGTAGAAACTCGCCCGATTACAATGGAGTGTGTACTTTTCCCCTAGGCCATTCCAGTTATTGGTTTCGAGTATCAGACTTGCGAAAATTTTGATGGTTTCTCAACCATTCCTTAACTTCAAACTCCCATATCTCGCGAACGGATTGACGAACTCGAGAAATTCCAGTTGCATCTGAAAGTAGAAACTCTCCCGATTACAACGGTATGTGTATTTTTCCCCCAGGCCATTGTAGTTATTTGTTTCGAGTATCAGACTTGCGAAAATTTTGATGGTTTCTCAACCATTCCTTAACTTCAAACTCCCATATCTCGCAAACGGATTGACGAACTAGAGAAATTCCTGTTGCATCTGAAAGTAGATACACACCCGATTACAATGGTGTGTGTACTTTTCCCCTAAGCCATACCAGTTATTTGTTTCGAGTATCTGACTTGCGAAAATTTTGATGGTTTCTCAAACATTCCTTAACTTCAAACTCCCATATCTCGCGAACGGATTGACGAACTCGAGAAATTCCTATTGCATCTGAAAGTAGAAAGTCGCCCGATTACAATGGTGTGTGTACTTTTCCCCTAGGCCATTCCAGTTATTGGTTTCGAGTATCAGACTCGCGAAAATTTTAATGGTTTCTCAACCATTCCTTAACTTCAAACTCCCATATCTCGCGAACGGATTGACGAACTCGAAAAATTCCTGTTGCATCTGAAAGTAGAAACTCGCCCGATTACAATGGTGTGTGTACTTTTCCGCTAGGCCATTCCAGTTATTGGTTTCGAGTATCAGACTTGCGAAAATTTTGATGGTTTCTCAACCATTCCTTAACTTCAAACTCCCATATCTCGCAAACGGATTGACGAACTCGAGAAATTCCTGTTGCATCTGAAAGTAGAAACACAACCGATTACAATGGCGTGTGCACTTTCCCCCTAAGCCATACCAGTTATTGGTTTCGAGTATCCGACTTGCGAAAATTTTGATGGTTTCTCAACCATTCCTTAACTTCAAACTCCCATATCTCGCGAACGGATAGATGAACTCGAGAAATTCCTATTGCATCTGAAAGTAGAAACTCTCCCGATTACAACGGTATGTGTATTTTTCCCCCAGGCCATTGTAGTTATTTGTTTCGAGTATCAGACTTGCGAAAATTTTGATGGTTTCTCAACCATTCCTTAACTTCAAACTCCCATATCTCGCAAACGGATTGACGAACTCGAGAAATTACTGTTGCATCTGAAAGTAGAAACACACCCGATTACAATGGTGTGTGTACTTTTCCCCTAAGCCATACCAGCTATTTGTTTCGAGTATCTGACTTGCGAAAATTTTGATGGTTTCTCAAACATTCCTTAACTTCAAACTCCCATATCTCGCGAACGGATTGACGAACTCGAGAAATTCCTGTTGCATCTGAAAGTAGAAAGTCGCCCGATTACAATGGTGTGTGTACTTTTCCCCTAGGCCATTCCAGATATTGGTTTCGAGTATCAGACTTGCGAAAATTTTGATGGTTTCTCAATCATTCCTTAATTTCAAACTCCCATATCTCGCGAACGGATTGACGAACTCGAGAAATTCCTGTTGCATCTGAAAGTAGAAACTCTCCCGATTACAACGGTATGTGTATTTTTCTCCCAGGCCATTGTAGTTATTGGTTTCGAGTATCAGACTTGCGAAAATTTTGATGGATCCTCAACCATTCCTTAACTTCAAACTCCCATATCTCGCGAACGGATTGACGAACTCGAGAAATTCCTGTTGCATCTGAAAGCAGAAACTCGTCCGATTACAACGGTATGTGTATTTTTGCCCTAGGCCATAGTAGTTGTTGGTTTCGAGTGTCAGACATGCGACAATTTTGATGGTTTCTCAACCATTCCTTAACTTCAAACTCCCATATCTCGCGAACGGATTGACGAACTCTAGAAATTCGTGTTGCATCTTAAAGTAGAAACTCGACCGATTACAACGGTATATGTATTTTTCCCCTAGGCCATTGCAGTTATTGGTTTCGAGTATCAGACTTGCGAAAATTTTGATGGATTCTGAACCATTCCTTAACTTCACACTCCCATATCTCGCGAACGGATTGACGAATTCGACAAATTCCTGTTGCATCTGAAAGTAGAAACTCGCCCGATTACAATGGAGTGTGTACTTTTCCCATAGGCCATTCCAGTTATTGGTTTCGAGTATCAGACTTGCGAAAATTTTGATGGTTTCTCAACCATTCCTTAACTTCAAACTCTCATATCTCGCGAACGGATTGACGAACTCGAGAAATTCCAGTTGCATCTGAAAGTAGAAACTCTCCCGATTACAACGGTATGTGTATTTTTCCCCCAGGCCATTGTAGTTATTTGTTTCGAGTATCAGACTTGCGAAAATTTTGATGGTTTCTCAAACATTCCTTAACTTCAAACTCCCATATCTCGCGAACGGATTGACGAACTCGAGAAATTCCTGTTGCATCTGAAAGTAGAAAGTCGCCCGATTACAATGGTGTCTGTACTTTTCCCCTAGGCCATTCCAGATATTGGTTTCGAGTATCAGACTTGCGAAAATTTTGATGGTTTCTCAACCATTCCTTAACTTCAAACTCCCATATCTCGCGAACGGATTGACGAACTCGAGAAATTCCAGTTGCATCTGAAAGTAGAAACTCTCCCGATTACAACGGTATGTGTACTTTTCCCCTAAGCCATACCAGCTATTTGTTTCGAGTATCTGACTTGCGAAAATTTTGATGGTTTCTCAAACATTCCTTAACTTCAAACACCCATATCTCGCGAACGGATTGACGAACTCGAGAAATTCCTGTTGCATCTGAAAGTAGAAAGTCGCCCGATTACAATGGTGTGTGTACTTTTCCCCTAGGCCATTCCAGTTATTGGTTTCGAGTATCAGACTCGCGAAAATTTTAATGGTTTCTCAACCATTCCTTAACTTCAAACTCCCATATCTCGCGAACGGATTGACGAACGAGAAAAATTCCTGTTGCATCTGAAAGTAGAAACTCGCCCGATTACAATGCTGTGTGTACTTTTCCGCTAGGCCATTCCAGTTATTGGTTTCGAGTATCAGACTTGCGAAAATTTTGATGGTTTCTCAATCATTCCTTAATTTCAAACTCCCATATCTCGCGAACGGATTGACGAACTCGACAAATTCCTGTTGCATCTGAAAGTAGAAAGTCGCCCGATTACAATGGTGTGTGTACTTTTCCCCGAGGCCATTCCAGTTATTGGTTTCGAGTATCAGACTCGCGAAAATTTTAATGGTTTCTCAACCATTCCTTAACTTCAAACTCCCATATCTCGCGAACGGATTGACGAACTCGAAAAATTCCTGTTGCATCTGAAAGTAGAAACTCGCCCGATTACAATGGTGTGTGTACTTTTCCGCTAGGCCATTCCAGTTATTGGTTTCGAGTATCAGACTTGCGAAAATTTTGATGGTTTCTCAACCATTCCTTAACTTCAAACTCCCATATCTCGCGAACGGATAGATGAACTCGAGAAATTCCTATTGCATCTGAAAGTAGAAACTCTCCCGATTACAACGGTATGTGTATTTTTCCCCCAGGCCATTGTAGTTATTTGTTTCGAGTATCAGACTTGCGAAAATTTTGATGGTTTCTCAACCATACCTTAACTTCAAACTCCCATATCTCGCAAACGGATTGACGAACTCGAGAAATTACTGTTGCATCTGAAAGTAGAAACACACCCGATTACAATGGTGTGTGTACTTTTCCCCTAAGCCATACCAGCTATTTGTTTCGAGTATCTGACTTGCGAAAATTTTGATGGTTTCTCAAACATTCCTTAACTTCAAACTCCCATATCTCGCGAACGGATTGACGAACTCGAGTAATTCCTGTTGCATCTGAAAGTAGAAAGTCGCCCGATTACAATGGTGTGTGTACTTTTCCCCTAGGCCGTTCCAGATATTGGTTTCGAGTATCAGACTTGCGAAAATTTTTAAGGTTTCTCAATCATTCCTTAATTTCAAACTCCCATATCTCGCGAACGGATTGACGAACTCGAGAAATTCCTGTTGCATCTGAAAGTAGAAACTCTCCCGATCACAACGGTATGTGTATTTTTCCCCCAGGCCATTGTAGTTATTGGTTTCGAGTATCAGACTTGCGAAAATTTTGATGGATCCTCAACCATTCCTTAACTTCAAACTCCCATATCTCGCGAACGGATTGACGAACTCGAGAAATTCCTGTTGCATCTGAAAGCAGAAACTCGTCCGATTACAACGGTATGTGTATTTTTGCCCTAGGACATAGTAGTTGTTGGTTTCGAGTGTCGGACATGCGACAATTTTGATGGTTTCTCAACCATTCCTTAACTTCAAACTCCCATATCTCGCGAACGGATTGACGAACTCTAGAAATTCGTGTTGCATCTTAAAGTAGAAACTCGACCGATTACAACGGTATATGTATTTTTCCCCTAGGCCATTGCAGTTATTGGTTTCGAGTATCAGACTTGCGAAAATTTTGATGGTTTCTCAACCATTCGTTAACTTCAAACTCCCATATCTCGCGAACGGATTGACGAACTCGAGGAATTCCTGCTGCATCTGAAAGCAGAAACTCGTCCGATTACAACGGTATGTGTATTTTTGCCCTAGGCCATAGTAGTTGTTGGTTTCGAGTGTCAGACATGCGACAATTTTGATGGTTTCTCAACCATTCCTTAACTTCAAACTCCCATATCTCGCGAACGGATTGACGAACTCTAGAAATTCGTGTTGCATCTTAAAGTAGAAACTCGCCCGATTACAACGGTATATGTATTTTTCCCCTAGGCCATTGCAGTTATTGGTTTCGAGTATCAGACTTGCGAAAATTTTGATGGATTCTGAACCATTCCTTAACTTCACACTCCCATATCTCGCGAACGGATTGACGAATTCGACAAATTCCTGTTGCATCTGAAAGTAGAAAGTCGCCCGATTACAATGGTGTGTGTACTTTTCCCCTAGGCCATTCCAGATATTGGTTTCGAGTATCAGACTTGCGAAAATTTTGATGGTTTCTCAATCATTCCTTAATTTCAAACTCCCATATCTCGCGAACGGATTGACGAACTCGAGAAATTCCTGTTGCATCTGAAAGTAGAAACTCTCCCGATTACAACGGTATGTGTATTTTTCCCCCAGGCCATTGTAGTTATTGGTTTCGAGTATCAGACTTGCGAAAATTTTGATGGATCCTCAACCATTCCTTAACTTCAAACTCCCATATCTCGCGAACGGATTGACGAACTCGAGAAATTCCGGTTGCATCTGAAAGCAGAAACTCGTCCGATTACAACGGTATGTGTATTTTTGCCCTAGGCCATAGTAGTTGTTGGTTTCGAGTGTCAGACATGCGACAATTTTGATGGTTTCTCAACCATTCCTTAACTTCAAACTCCCATATCTCGCGAACTGATTGACGAACTCTAGAAATTCGTGTTGCATCTTAAAGTAGAAACTCGCCCGATTACAACGGTATATGTATTTTTCCCCTAGGCCATTGCAGTTATTGGTTTCGAGTATCAGACTTGCGAAAATTTTGATGGATTCTGAACCATTCCTTAACTTCACACTCCCATATCTCGCGAACGGATTGACGAATTCGACAAATTCCTGTTGCATCTGAAAGTAGAAACTCGCCCGATTACAATGGAGTGTGTACTTTTCCCCTAGGCCATTCCAGTTATTGGTTTCGAGTATCAGACTTGCGAAAATTTTGATGGTTTCTCAACCATTCCTTAACTTCAAACTCCCATATCTCGCAAACGGATTGACGAACTCGAGAAATTCCTGTTGCATCTGAAAGTAGAAACACAACCGATTACAATGGCGTGTGCACTTTCCCCCTAAGCCATACCAGTTATTGGTTTCGAGTATCCGACTTGCGAAAATTTTGATGGTTTCTCAACCATTCCTTAACTTCAAACTCCCATATCTCGCGAACGGATAGATGAACTCGAGAAATTCCTATTGCATCTGAAAGTAGAAACTCTCCCGATTACAACGGTATGTGTATTTTTCCCCCAGGCCATTGTAGTTATTTGTTTCGAGTATCAGACTTGCGAAAATTTTGATGGTTTCTCAACCATTCCTTAACTTCAAACTCCCATATCTCGCAAACGGATTGACGAACTCGAGAAATTACTGTTGCATCTGAAAGTAGAAACACACCCGATTACAATGGTGTGTGTACTTTTCCCCTAAGCCATACCAGCTATTTGTTTCGAGTATCTGACTTGCGAAAATTTTGATGGTTTCTCAAACATTCCTTAACTTCAAACTCCCATATCTCGCGAACGGATTGACGAACTCGAGAAATTCCTGTTGCATCTGAAAGTAGAAAGTCGCCCGATTACAATGGTGTGTGTACTTTTCCCCTAGGCCATTCCAGATATTGGTTTCGAGTATCAGACTTGCGAAAATTTTGATGGTTTCTCAATCATTCCTTAATTTCAAACTCCCATATCTCGCGAACGGATTGACGAACTCGAGAAATTCCTGTTGCATCTGAAAGTAGAAACTCTCCCGATTACAACGGTATGTGTATTTTTCTCCCAGGCCATTGTAGTTATTGGTTTCGAGTATCAGACTTGCGAAAATTTTGATGGATCCTCAACCATTCCTTAACTTCAAACTCCCATATCTCGCGAACGGATTGACGAACTCGAGAAATTCCTGTTGCATCTGAAAGCAGAAACTCGTCCGATTACAACGGTATGTGTATTTTTGCCCTAGGCCATAGTAGTTGTTGGTTTCGAGTGTCAGACATGCGACAATTTTGATGGTTTCTCAACCATTCCTTAACTTCAAACTCCCATATCTCGCGAACGGATTGACGAACTCTAGAAATTCGTGTTGCATCTTAAAGTAGAAACTCGACCGATTACAACGGTATATGTATTTTTCCCCTACGCCATTGCAGTTATTGGTTTCGAGTATCAGACTTGCGAAAATTTTGATGGATTCTGAACCATTCCTTAACTTCACACTCCCATATCTCGCGAACGGATTGACGAATTCGACAAATTCCTGTTGCATCTGAAAGTAGAAACTCGCCCGATTACAATGGAGTGTGTACTTTTCCCATAGGCCATTCCAGTTATTGGTTTCGAGTATCAGACTTGCGAAAATTTTGATGGTTTCTCAACCATTCCTTAACTTCAAACTCCCATATCTCGCGAACGGATTGACGAACTCGAGAAATTCCAGTTGCATCTGAAAGTAGAAACTCTCCCGATTACAACGGTATGTGTATTTTTCCCCCAGGCCATTGTAGTTATTTGTTTCGAGTATCAGACTTGCGAAAATTTTGATGGTTTCTCAAACATTCCTTAACTTCAAACTCCCATATCTCGCGAACGGATTGACGAACTCGAGAAATTCCTGTTGCATCTGAAAGTAGAAAGTCGCCCGATTACAATGGTGTCTGTACTTTTCCCCTAGGCCATTCCAGATATTGGTTTCGAGTATCAGACTTGCGAAAATTTTGATGGTTTCTCAACCATTCCTTAACTTCAAACTCCCATATCTCGCGAACGGATTGACGAACTCGAGAAATTCCAGTTGCATCTGAAAGTAGAAACTCTCCCGATTACAACGGTATGTGTACTTTTCCCCTAAGCCATACCAGCTATTTGTTTCGAGTATCTGACTTGCGAAAATTTTGATGGTTTCTCAAACATTCCTTAACTTCAAACACCCATATCTCGCGAACGGATTGACGAACTCGAGAAATTCCTGTTGCATCTGAAAGTAGAAAGTCGCCCGATTACAATGGTGTGTGTACTTTTCCCCTAGGCCATTCCAGTTATTGGTTTCGAGTATCAGACTCGCGAAAATTTTAATGGTTTCTCAACCATTCCTTAACTTCAAACTCCCATATCTCGCGAACGGATTGACGAACGAGAAAAATTCCTGTTGCATCTGAAAGTAGAAACTCGCCCGATTACAATGCTGTGTGTACTTTTCCGCTAGGCCATTCCAGTTATTGGTTTCGAGTATCAGACTTGCGAAAATTTTGATGGTTTCTCAATCATTCCTTAATTTCAAACTCCCATATCTCGCGAACGGATTGACGAACTCGACAAATTCCTGTTGCATCTGAAAGTAGAAAGTCGCCCGATTACAATGGTGTGTGTACTTTTCCCCGAGGCCATTCCAGTTATTGGTTTCGAGTATCAGACTCGCGAAAATTTTAATGGTTTCTCAACCATTCCTTAACTTCAAACTCCCATATCTCGCGAACGGATTGACGAACTCGAAAAATTCCTGTTGCATCTGAAAGTAGAAACTCGCTCGATTACAATGGTGTGTGTACTTTTCCGCTAGGCCATTCCAGTTATTGGTTTCGAGTATCAGACTTGCGAAAATTTTGATGGTTTCTCAACCATTCCTTAACTTCAAACTCCCATATCTCGCGAACGGATAGATGAACTCGAGAAATTCCTATTGCATCTGAAAGTAGAAACTCTCCCGATTACAACGGTATGTGTATTTTTCCCCCAGGCCATTGTAGTTATTTGTTTCGAGTATCAGACTTGCGAAAATTTTGATGGTTTCTCAAACATTCCTTAACTTCAAACTCCCATATCTCGCGAACGGATTGACGAACTCGAGTAATTCCTGTTGCATCTGAAAGTAGAAAGTCGCCCGATTACAATGGTGTGTGTACTTTTCCCCTAGGCCGTTCCAGATATTGGTTTCGAGTATCAGACTTGCGAAAATTTTTAAGGTTTCTCAATCATTCCTTAATTTCAAACTCCCATATCTCGCGAACGGATTGACGAACTCGAGAAATTCCTGTTGCATCTGAAAGTAGAAACTCTCCCGATCACAACGGTATGTGTATTTTTCCCCCAGGCCATTGTAGTTATTGGTTTCGAGTATCAGACTTGCGAAAATTTTGATGGATCCTCAACCATTCCTTAACTTCAAACTCCCATATCTCGCGAACGGATTGACGAACTCGAGAAATTCCTGTTGCATCTGAAAGCAGAAACTCGTCCGATTACAACGGTATGTGTATTTTTGCCCTAGGACATAGTAGTTGTTGGTTTCGAGTGTCGGACATGCGACAATTTTGATGGTTTCTCAACCATTCCTTAACTTCAAACTCCCATATCTCGCGAACGGATTGACGAACTCTAGAAATTCGTGTTGCATCTTAAAGTAGAAACTCGACCGATTACAACGGTATATGTATTTTTCCCCTAGGCCATTGCAGTTATTGGTTTCGAGTATCAGACTTGCGAAAATTTTGATGGTTTCTCAACCATTCGTTAACTTCAAACTCCCATATCTCGCGAACGGATTGACGAACTCGAGGAATTCCTGCTGCATCTGAAAGCAGAAACTCGTCCGATTACAACGGTATGTGTATTTTTGCCCTAGGCCATAGTAGTTGTTGGTTTCGAGTGTCAGACATGCGACAATTTTGATGGTTTCTCAACCATTCCTTAACTTCAAACTCCCATATCTCGCGAACGGATTGACGAACTCTAGAAATTCGTGTTGCATCTTAAAGTAGAAACTCGCCCGATTACAACGGTATATGTATTTTTCCCCTAGGCCATTGCAGTTATTGGTTTCGAGTATCAGACTTGCGAAAATTTTGATGGATTCTGAACCATTCCTTAACTTCACACTCCCATATCTCGCGAACGGATTGACGAATTCGACAAATTCCTGTTGCATCTGAAAGTAGAAAGTCGCCCGATTACAATGGTGTGTGTACTTTTCCCCTAGGCCATTCCAGATATTGGTTTCGAGTATCAGACTTGCGAAAATTTTGATGGTTTCTCAATCATTCCTTAATTTCAAACTCCCATATCTCGCGAACGGATTGACGAACTCGAGAAATTCCTGTTGCATCTGAAAGTAGAAACTCTCCCGATTACAACGGTATGTGTATTTTTCCCCCAGGCCATTGTAGTTATTGGTTTCGAGTATCAGACTTGCGAAAATTTTGATGGATCCTCAACCATTCCTTAACTTCAAACTCCCATATCTCGCGAACGGATTGACGAACTCGAGAAATTCCGGTTGCATCTGAAAGCAGAAACTCGTCCGATTACAACGGTATGTGTATTTTTGCCCTAGGCCATAGTAGTTGTTGGTTTCGAGTGTCAGACATGCGACAATTTTGATGGTTTCTCAACCATTCCTTAACTTCAAACTCCCATATCTCGCGAACTGATTGACGAACTCTAGAAATTCGTGTTGCATCTTAAAGTAGAAACTCGCCCGATTACAACGGTATATGTATTTTTCCCCTAGGCCATTGCAGTTATTGGTTTCGAGTATCAGACTTGCGAAAATTTTGATGGATTCTGAACCATTCCTTAACTTCACACTCCCATATCTCGCGAACGGATTGACGAATTCGACAAATTCCTGTTGCATCTGAAAGTAGAAACTCGCCCGATTACAATGGAGTGTGTACTTTTCCCCTAGGCCATTCCAGTTATTGGTTTCGAGTATCAGACTTGCGAAAATTTTGATGGTTTCTCAACCATTCCTTAACTTCAAACTCCCATATCTCGCGAACGGATTGACGAACTCGAAAAATTCCTGTTGCATCTGAAAGTAGAAACTCGCCCGATTACAATGGTGTGTGTACTTTTCCGCTAGGCCATTCCAGTTATTGGTTTCGAGTATCAGACTTGCGAAAATTTTGATGGTTTCTCCATCATTCCTTAATTTCAAACTCCCATATCTCGCGAACGGATTGACGAACTCGAGAAATTCCTGTTGCATCTGAAAGTAGAAAGTCGCCCGATTACAATGGTGTCTGTACTTTTCCCCTAGGCCATTCCAGATATTGGTTTCGAGTATCAGACTTGCGAAAATTTTGATGGTTTCTCAACCATTCCTTAACTTCAAACTCCCATATCTCGCGAACGGATTGACGAACTCGAGAAATTCCAGTTGCATCTGAAAGTAGAAACTCTCCCGATTACAACGGTATGTGTACTTTTCCCCTAAGCCATACCAGCTATTTGTTTCGAGTATCTGACTTGCGAAAATTTTGATGGTTTCTCAAACATTCCTTAACTTCAAACTCCCATATCTCGCGAACGGATTGACGAACTCGAGAAATTCCTGTTGCATCTGAAAGTAGAAAGTCGCCCGATTACAATGGTGTGTGTACTTTTCCCCTAGGCCATTCCAGTTATTGGTTTCGAGTATCAGACTCGCGAAAATTTTAATGGTTTCTCAACCATTCCTTAACTTCAAACTCCCATATCTCGCGAACGGATTGACGAACGAGAAAAATTCCTGTTGCATCTGAAAGTAGAAACTCGCCCGATTACAATGCTGTGTGTACTTTTCCGCTAGGCCATTCCAGTTATTGGTTTCGAGTATCAGACTTGCGAAAATTTTGATGGTTTCTCAATCATTCCTTAATTTCAAACTCCCATATCTCGCGAACGGATTGACGAACTCGACAAATTCCTGTTGCATCTGAAAGTAGAAAGTCGCCCGATTACAATGGTGTGTGTACTTTTCCCCGAGGCCATTCCAGTTATTGGTTTCGAGTATCAGACTCGCGAAAATTTTAATGGTTTCTCAACCATTCCTTAACTTCAAACTCCCATATCTCGCGAACGGATTGACGAACTCGAAAAATTCCTGTTGCATCTGAAAGTAGAAACTCGCCCGATTACAATGGTGTGTGTACTTTTCCGCTAGGCCATTCCAGTTATTGGTTTCGAGTATCAGACTTGCGAAAATTTTGATGGTTTCTCAACCATTCCTTAACTTCAAACTCCCATATCTCGCAAACGGATTGACGAACTCGAGAAATTCCTGTTGCATCTGAAAGTAGAAACACAACCGATTACAATGGCGTGTGCACTTTCCCCCTAAGCCATACCAGTTATTGGTTTCGAGCATCCGACTTGCGAAAATTTTGATGGTTTCTCAACCATTCCTTAACTTCAAACTCCCATATCTCGCGAACGGATAGATGAACTCGAGAAATTCCTATTGCATCTGAAAGTAGAAACTCTCCCGATTACAACGGTATGTGTATTTTTCCCCCAGGCCATTGTAGTTATTTGTTTCGAGTATCAGACTTGCGAAAATTTTGATGGTTTCTCAACCATACCTTAACTTCAAACTCCCATATCTCGCAAACGGATTGACGAACTCGAGAAATTACTGTTGCATCTGAAAGTAGAAACACACCCGATTACAATGGTGTGTGTACTTTTCCCCTAAGCCATACCAGCTATTTGTTTCGAGTATCTGACTTGCGAAAATTTTGATGGTTTCTCAAACATTCCTTAACTTCAAACTCCCATATCTCGCGAACGGATTGACGAACTCGAGTAATTCCTGTTGCATCTGAAAGTAGAAAGTCGCCCGATTACAATGGTGTGTGTACTTTTCCCCTTGGCCGTTCCAGATATTGGTTTCGAGTATCAGACTTGCGAAAATTTTTAAGGTTTCTCAATCATTCCTTAATTTCAAACTCCCATATCTCGCGAACGGATTGACGAACTCTAGAAATTCGTGTTGCATCTTAAAGTAGAAACTCGACCGATTACAACGGTATATGTATTTTTCCCCTAGGCCATTGCAGTTATTGGTTTCGAGTATCAGACTTGCGAAAATTTTGATGGTTTCTCAACCATTCGTTAATTTCAAACTCCCATATCTCGCGAACGGATTGACGAACTCGAGGAATTCCTGCTGCATCTGAAAGCAGAAACTCGTCCGATTACAACGGTATGTGTATTTTTGCCCTAGGCCATTCCAGATATTGGTTTCGAGTATCAGACTTGCGAAAATTTTGATGGTTTCTCAATCATTCCTTAATTTCAAACTCCCATATCTCGCGAACGGATTGACGAACTCGAGAAATTCCTGTTGCATCTGAAAGTAGAAACTCTCCCGATTACAACGGTATGTGTATTTTTCCCCCAGGCCATTGTAGTTATTGGTTTCGAGTATCAGACTTGCGAAAATTTTGATGGATCCTCAACCATTCCTTAACTTCACACTCCCATATCTCGCGAACGGATTGACGAATTCGACAAATTCCTGTTGCATCTGAAAGTAGAAAGTCGCCCGATTACAATGGTGTGTGTACTTTTCCCCTAGGCCATTCCAGATATTGGTTTCGAGTATCAGACTTGCGAAAATTTTGATGGTTTCTCAATCATTCCTTAATTTCAAACTCCCATATCTCGCGAACGGATTGACGAACTCGAGAAATTCCTGTTGCATCTGAAAGTAGAAACTCTCCCGATTACAACGGTATGTGTATTTTTCCGCCAGGCCATTGTAGTTATTGGTTTCGAGTATCAGACTTGCGAAAATTTGATGGATCCTCAACCATTCTTAACTTCAAACTCCCATATCTCGCGAACGGATTGACGAACTCGAGAAATTCCGGTTGCATCTGAAAGCAGAAACTCGTCCGATTACAACGGTATGTGTATTTTTGCCCTAGGCCATAGTAGTTGTTGGTTTCGAGTGTCAGACATGCGACAATTTTGATGGTTTCTCAACCATTCCTTAACTTCAAACTCCCATATCTCGCGAACTGATTGACGAACTCTAGAAATTCGTGTTGCATCTTAAAGTAGAAACCTCGCCCGATTACAACGGTAATATGTATTTTTCCCCTAGGCCATTGCAGTTATTGGTTTCGAGTATCAGACTTGCGAAAATTTTGATGGATTCTGAACCATTCCTTAACTTCACACTCCATATCTCGCGAACGGATTGACGAATTCGACAAATTCCTGTTGCATCTGAAAGTAGAAACTCGCCCGATTACAATGGAGTGTGTACTTCTCCCCTAGGCCATTCCAGTTATTGGTTTCGAGTATCAGACTTGCGAAAATTTTGATGGTTTCTCAACCCATATCCTTAACTTCAAACTCCCATATCTCGCGAACGGATTGACGAACTCGAAAAATTCCCTGTTGCATCTGAAAGTAGAAACTCGCCCGATTACAATGGTGTGTGTACTTTTCCGCTAGGCCATTCCAGTTATTGGTTTCGAGTATCAGACTTGCGAAAATTTTGATGGTTTCTCCATCATTCCTTAATTTCAAACTCCCATATCTCGCGAACGGATTGACGAACTCGAGAAATTCCAGTTGCATCTGAAAGTAGAACTCTCCCGATTACAACGGTATGTGTATTTTTCCCCCAGGCCATTGTAGTTATTTGTTTCGAGTATCAGACTTGCGAAAATTTTGGATGGTTTCCTCAACCATTCCTTAACTTCAAACTCCCATATCTCGCAAACGGATAGACGAACTCGAGAAATTCCTGTTACATCTGAAAGTAGAAACACACCCGATTACAATGGTGTGTGTACTTTTCCCTAAGCCATACCAGTTATTTGTTTCGAGTATCTGACTTGCGAAAATTTTGATGGTTTCTCCAAACATTCCTAAACTTCAAACTCCCATATCTCGCGAACGGATTGACGAACTCGAGACATTCCTGTTGCACCCCGAAAGTAGAAAGTCGGCCCGATTACAATGGTGTGTGTACTTTTCCCATAGGCCATTCCAGTTATTGGTTTCGAGTATCAGACTCGCGAAAATTTTAATGGTTTCTCAACCATTCCTTAACTTCAAACTCCCATATCTCGCGAACGGATTGACGAACGAGAAAAAATTCCTGTTGCATCTTAAAGTAGAAAACTCGCCCGAATTACAATGCTGTGTGTACTTTTCCGCTAGGCCATTCAGTTATTGGTTTCGAGTATCAGACTTGCGAAAATTTTGATGGTTTTCTCAATCATTCCTTAATTTTCAAACTCCATATCTCGCGAACGGATTGACGAACTCGACAAATTCCTGTTGCATCTGAAAGTAGAAAGTCGCCCGATTACAATGGTGTGTGTACTTTTCCCCGAGGCCATTCCAGTTATTGGTTTCGAGTATCAGACTCGCGAAAATTTTAATGGTTTCTCAACCATTCCTTAACTTCAAACTCCATAATCTCGCGAACGGATTGACGAACTCGAAAAATTCCTGTTGCATCTGAAAGTAGAAACTCGCCCGATTACAATGGTGTGTGTACTTTTCCGCTAGGCCATTCCAGTTATTGGTTTCGAGTATCAGACTTGCGAAAATTTTGATGGTTTTCCCAACCATTCCTTAACTTCAAACTCCCATATCTCGCAAACGGATTGACGAACTCGAGAAATTCCTGTTGCATCTGAAAGTAGAAACACAACCGATTACAATGGCGTGTGCACTTTCCCCCTAAGCCATACCAGTTATTGGTTTCGAGCATCCGACTTGCGAAAATTTTGATGGTTTCTCACCATTCCTTAACTTCAAACTCCCATATCTCGCGAACGGATTGACGAACTCGAGTAATTCCTGTTGCATCTGAAAGTAAGAAAGTCGCCCCGATTACAATGGTGTGTGTACTTTTCCCTAAGCCATACCAGCTATTTGTTTCGAGTATCTGACTTGCGAAAATTTTGATGGTTTCTCAAACATTCCTTAACTTCAAACTCCCATATCTCGCGAACGGATTGACGAACTCGAGTAATTCCTGTTGCATCTGAAAGTAGAAAGTCGCCCGATTACAATGGTGTGTGTACTTTTCCCCTAGGCCGTTCCAGATATTGGTTTCGAGTATCAGACCTTGCGAAAATTTTTAAGGTTTCCTCAATCATTCCTTAATTTCAAACTCCCATATCTCGCGAACGGATTGACGAACTCGAGAAATTCCTGTTGCATCTGAAAGCAGAAACTCGTCCGATACAACGTATGTAGTATTTTTGCCCTAGGCCATAGTAGTTGTTGGTTTCGAGTGTCAGACATGCGACAATTTTGATGGTTTCTCAACCATTCCTTAACTTCAAACTCCCATATCTCGCGAACGGATTGACGAACTCTAGAAATTCGTGTTGCATCTTAAAGTAGAAACTCGACCGATTACAACGGTATGTGTATTTTTCCCCAGGCCATTGTAGTTATTTGTTTCGAGTATCAGACTTGCGAAAATTTTGATGGTTTCTCAACCATTCCTTAACTTCAAACTCCCATATCTCGCAAACGGATAGACGAACTCGAGAAATTCCTGTTACATCTGAAAGTAGAAACACACCCGATTACAATGGTGTGTGTACTTTTCCCCTAAGCCATACCAGTTATTTGTTTCGAGTATCTGACTTGCGAAAATTTGATGGTTCTTCTCAAACATTCCTAAACTTCAAACTCCCATATCTCGCGAAACGATTGACGAACTCGAGAAATTCCTGTTGCACACCCGAAAGTAGAAAGTCGCCCGATTACAATGGTGTGTGTACTTTTCCCATAGCCATTCCAGTTATTTGGTTTCGAGTATCAGACTCGCGAAAATTTTAATGGTTTCTCAACCATTCCTTAACTTCAAACTCCCATATCTCGCGAACGGATTGACGAACGAGAAAAATTCCTGTTGCATCTTAAAGTAGAAACTCGCCCGATTACAATGCTGTGTGTACTTTTCCGCTAGGCCATTCCAGTTATTGGTTTCGAGTATCAGACTTGCGAAAATTTTGATGGTTTCTCAATCATTCCTTAATTTCAAACTCCATATCTCGCGAACGGATTGACGAACTCGACAAATTCCTGTTGCATCTGAAAGTAGAAAAGTCGCCCGATTACAATGGTGTGTGTACTTTTTCCCCCGAGGCCATTCCAGTTATTGGTTTCGAGTATCAGACTCGCGAAAATTTTAATGGTTTCTCAACCATTCCTTAACTTCAAACTCCCATATCTCGCGAACGGATTGACGAACTCGAAAAATTCTGTTGCATCTGAAAGTAGAAACTCGCCCGATTACAATGGTGTGTGTACTTTTCCGCTTGGCCATTCCAGTTATTGTTTCGAGTATCAGACTTGCGAAAATTTTGATGGTTTCCCAAACCATTCCTTAACTTCAAACTCCCATATCTCGCAAACGGATTGACGAACTCGAGAAATTCCTGTTGCATCTGAAAGTAGAACCACAACCGATTTACAATGGGCTGTGCACTTTCCCCTAAGCCATACCAGTTATTGTTTCGAGCATCCGACTTGCGAAAATTTTGATGGTTTCTCACCATTCCTTAACTTCAAACTCCCATATCTCGCGAACGGATTGCGAACTCGAGTAATTCTGTTGCATCTGAAAGTAGAGAAGTCGCCCGATTACAATGGTGTTGTGTACTTTTCCCCTAAGCCATACCAGCTATTTGTTTCGAGTATCTGACTTGCGAAAATTTTGATGGTTTCTCAAACATTCCCTTAACTTCAAACTCCCATATCTCGCGAACGGATTGACGAACTCGAGTAATTCCTGTTGCATCTGAAAGTAGAAAGTCGCCCGATTACAATGGTGTGTGTACTTTTTCCCCTAGGCGTTCCAGATATTGGTTTCGAGTATCAGACTTGCGAAAACTTTTTAAGGTTTCTCAATCATTCCTTAATTCAACTCCCAATATCTCGCGAACGGATGACGAACTCGAGAAATTCCTGTGGCATCTGAAGTAGAAACTGCTCCGATTACAACGGTATGTGTATTTTTCCCCCAGGCCATTGTAGTTATTGGTTTCGAGTATCAGACTTGCGAAAACTTGATGGATCCCTCAACCATTCCTTAACTTCAAACCTCCCATATCTCGCGAACGGATTGACGAACTCGAGAAATTCCTGTTGCATCTGAAAGCAGAAACTCGTCCGATTACACGGTATGTGTATTTTTGCCTAGGCCATAGTAGTTGTTGGTTTCGAGTGTCAGACATGCGACAATTTTGATGGTTTCCTCAACCATTCCTTAACTTCAAACTCCATATCTCGCGAACGGATTGACGAACTCTAGAAATTCGTGTTGCATCTTAAAGTAGAAACTCGACCGATTACAACGGTATGTGTATTTTTCCCTAGGCCATTGCAGTTATTGGTTTCGAGTATCAGACTTGCGAAAATTTTGATGGTTTCTCAACCATTCGTTAACTTCAAACTTCCCATATCTCGCGAACGGATTGACGAACTCGAGGAATCCTGCTGCATCTGAAAGCAGAAACTCGTCCGATTACAACGGTATGTTATTTTTGCCCTAGGCATAGTAGTTGTTGGTTTCGAGTGTCAGACATGCGACAATTTTGATGGTTCTCAACCATTCCTTAACTTCAAACTCCCATATCTCGCGAACGGATTGACGAACTCTAGAAATTCGTGTTGCATCTTAAAGTAGGAAACTCGCCCGATTACAACGTATATGTATTTTTCCTCTAGGCCATTGCAGTTATTGGTTTCGAGTATCAGACTGCGAAAATTTTGATGGATTCTGAACCATTCCTTAACTTCACACTCCCATATCTCGCGAACGGATTGACGAATTCGACAAATTCTGTTGCATCTGAAAGTAGAAACTCGCCCGATTACAATGGGAGTGTGTACTTTTCCCCTAGGCCATTCCAGTTATTGGTTTCGGAGTATCAGACTTGCGAAAATTTTGATGGTTTCTCAACCATTCCTTAACTTCAAACTCCCATATCTCGCGAACGGATTGCGAACTCGAGAAATTCTAGTTGCATCTGAAAGTAGAAACTCTCCCGATTACAACGGTATGTGTTTTTTCCCTCCAGGCCATTGTAGTTATTTGTTTCGAGTATCAGACTTGCGAAAATTTTGATGGTTTCTCAACCATTCCTTAACTTCAAACTCCCATATCTCGCGAACGGGATTGACGAAACTCGAGAAATTCCGGTTGCATCTGAAGTAGAAACTCTCCCGATTACAACGGTATGTGTATTTTTCCCCCCAGCCATTGTAGTTATTTGGTTTCGAGTATCAGACTTGCGAAATTTTGATGGTTTCTCACCATTCCTTAACTTCAAACTCCCATATCTCGCAAACGGATTGACGAACTCGAGAAATTCCTGTAGCTTCTAGAAGTAGAAACACAAACCGTTACAATGGCGTGTGCACTTTCCCCAATAAGCCATACCAGTTATTGGTTTCGAGTATCCGACTTGCGAAATTTTGATGGTTTCTCAACCATTCCTTAACTTCAAACTCCATATCTCGCGAACGGATAGATGACTCGAGAAATTCCTATTGCATCTGAAAGTAGGAAACTCTCCCGATTACAACGGTATTGTGTATTTTTCCCCCAGGGCCATTGTAGTTATTTGTTTCGAGTAATCAGACTTGCGAAAATTTTGATGGGTTTCTCAACCATTCCTTAACTTCAAACTCCCATATCTCGCAAACGATTGACGAACTAGAGAAAATTCCTGTTGTCATCTGAAAGTAGATACACACCCGATTACAATGGTGTGTGTACTTTTCCCTAAGCCATACCCATTTATTTGTTCGAGTGTATCTGACTTGCGGAAAATTTGATGGTTTCTCAAACATTCCTTAACTTCAAACTCCATATCTCGCGAACGGATTGACGAACTCGAGAAATTCCTGTTGCATCTGAGAAGTAGAAAGTCGCCCGATTACAATGGTGTGTTTATTTTCTCCCCAGGCCATTGTAGTTATTTGTTTCGGAGGTATCAGATCTTGCGAAAATTTTGATGGTTTCTCAACCATTCCTTAACTTCAAACTCCCATATCTCGCAAACGGATTGGACGAACTCGAGAAATTACTGTTGCATCTGAAGTAGGAAACACACCCGATTACAATGGTGTGTGTACTTTTCCCCCAAGCCATACCAGCTATTTGTTTCGAGTATCTGACTGCGAAAATTTTGATGGTTTCTCAAACAATTCCTTAACTTCAAAGTCCCATATCTCGCGAACCGATTGACGAACTCGAGAAATTCTGTTGCATCTGAAAGTAGAAAACTCTCCCGATTACAACGGTCTGTGTATTTTTCCCCCAGGCCCATTGTAGTTATTGGTTTCGAGTATCAGACTTGCGAAAATTTTGATGGATCCTCAACCATTCCTTAACTTCAAACTCCCATATCTCGCGAACGATTGACGACTCGAGAAATTCCTGTTGCATCTGAAAGCAGAAACTCGTCCGATTACAACCGGTATGTGTATTTTTTCCCCCAGGCCATTGTAGTTATTGGTTTCGAGTATCAGACTTGCGACAATTTTTGATGGGTTTCTCAACCATTCCTTAACTTCAACTCCCATATCTCGCGAACGGATTGGACGAACTCTAGAAATTCGTGTTGCATCTTAAAGTAGAAACTCGACCGGATTACAACGGTATATGTATTTTTCCCTAGGCCATTGCAGTTATTGTTTCGAGTATCAGACTTGCGAAAATTTTGATGGTTTCTCAACCAATTCGTTAACTTCAAACTCCCATATCTCGGCGGAACGGATTGACGAACTCGAGGAATTTCCTGCTGGCATCTGAAAGCAGAAACTCGTCCGATTACAACGGTATGTGTATTTTTGCCCCCCTAGGCCATAGTAGTTGTTGGTTTCGAGTGTCAGACATGCTACAATTTTGATGGTTTCTCAACCATTCCTTAACTTCAAACTCCATATCTCGCGAACGGATTGACGAACTCTAGAATTCGGTGTTGCATCTTAAAGTAGAAACTCGCCCGATTACAACGGTATATGTATTTTTCTTCTAGGCCATTGCAGTTATTGGTTTCGAGTATCAGGGACTTGCGAAAATTTTGATGGATTCTGAACCATTCCTTAACTTCACACTCCCATATCTCCGCAGACGGATTGACGAATTCGACAAATTCCTGTTGCATCTGAAAGTAGAAACTCGCCCCGATTACAATGGAGTGTGTACCTTTTCCCCTAGGCCATTCCAGTTATTGGTTTCGAGTATCAGACTTGCGAAAATTTTGATGGTTCTCAACCATTCTTAACTTCAAACTCCCAATCTCGCGAACGGATTGACGAACTCGAGAAATTCAGTTGCATCTGAAAGTAGGAAACTCTCCCGATTACAACTGTATGTGTATTTTTCCCCCAAGGCCATTGTAGTTATTTGTTCGAGTATCAGGGACTTGCGACAATTTGATGGTTCTCACCATTCCTTAACTTCAAAACTCCCATATCTCGCGAACGGATTGACGAACTCGAGAAATTCTGTTGCATCTGAAAGTAGAACACACCGATTACAATGGAGTGTGCCGACTTTCCCCTAAAGCCATACCAGTTATTGGTTTCATCGAGTATCCGACTTGCTGAAAAAATTTTTTTTTTGATGGTTGTCTCAAACCATTCCTTAACTTCCAAACTCCCCATAATCTCGCGAACGGATAGATGAACTCGAGAAATTCCTATTGCATCTGGAAGTAGGAACTCTCCCGATTACAACGGTATGCTGTATTTTTCCCCCAGGCCATTGTAGTTATTTGTTTCGAGTATCATCCTTGCGAAAATTTTGATGGTTTCTCAAACCATTCTTAACTTCAAACTCCATATCTCGCAAACGATTGACGAACTAGAGAAATTCCTGTTGCATCTGAAAGTAGATACACACCGCATTACAATGGTGTGTGTATCTTTTCCCCTAAAGCCATACCAGTTATTCGTTTCGCGTATCTGACTTGCGAAGATTTTGATGGGTTTCTCAAACCTTTCCTTAACTTCAAACTCCTATCTTCGCGAACGGGATTTTGACGAACTTCGAGAAATTCCTGTTGTATCTGAAAGTAGAGATCCCCGAATCGATTACAATGTGTTTGTGTGTATTTTCCTTCCCCCAGGCCATTGTAGTTATTAGTTCGAGTATCAGACTGCGAAAATTTTGATGGTTCTCAACCATTCCTTAACTTCAAACTCCCCAGATCTCGCAAACGGATCATGGACGAACTCGAGATATTACTGTTGCATCTGAAAGTTAAGAAACACACCCGATTAAATGATGTGTGTAACTTTTCCCCTATGCCACCATACCAGCTATTTGTTTCGAGTATCTGACTTGCGAGAATTTTGATGTTTCTTCAAACATTCCTTAAATTCAAACTCCCATATCTCGCGAGACGGATTGACGAACTCGAGAAATTCCTGTTGCATCTGAAAGTAGAAACTCTCCCCGATTACAACGGTATGTGTATTTTCCCCCAGGCCATTGTAGTTATTGGTTTCGAGTATCAGACTTGCGAAAATTTTTGATTGGATCCTGAACTCATTCCTTAACTTCAAACTCCATATCTCGCGGAACGTGATTGACGAACTCGAGAAATTCAGTTGCAATCTGGATAGCAGGAAACTCGTCGATTACAACCGGTATGTGTATTTTTCCCCCAGTGCCCATATATAGTTATTGGTTTCGAGTATCCCAGACTTGCGACAATTTTGATGGTTTCTCAACCATTCCTTAACTTCAAACTTCCCATATCTCGCGAACGATTGACGAATTCGACAAATTCCTGTTGCATCTGAAAGTAGAAATCTCGCCCGATTACAATGGAGTGTAGTAACTTTTCCCCTAGGCCATTCCAGTTATTGGTTCGAGTATCAGACATTGCGAAATATTTTTAAGGGATTTCTCAATCATTCCTTAATTTCAAACTCCATAAGTACTCGCGAACGGATTGACGAACTCGAGAATTCCTGTTAGCATCTGTAAAGTAGAAACTCTCCCGATTACAACGGTATGGGTAGCTTGTCCCCAGGCCATTGTAGTTATTGGTTTCGAGTATCAGACTTGCGAAAACTTTGATGGGATCCTCAACCAGTCCTTAACTTCAAACTCACATATCTCGCGAACGGATTGACGAACTCGAGAATTCCTGTTGCATCATGAAAGCAGAAACTCGTCCGATTACAACGGTATGTGTATTTTGGCCCTAGGCCATAGTAGTTGTTGTTTCGAGTGTCAGACATGCGACAATTTTGATGTTCTCAACCAATTCCGTTAACTTCAAACTCCCTTATCTCGCGAACGGATTGACGAACTCCAAGAATTCGTGTTGCATCTTAATAGGAAAATCCGAACGATTACAACGGTATGTGTATTTTTCCCCTAGCGCATTGAAGTTATTGTTTCGAGTATCAGACTAGCGGGGGGAAAATTCTTGATGGTTTTCTCAACCATTCGTTAACTTCAACTCCACATAATCTCGCGACTGGAATGACGGAACTCGAGGAATTCCGTGCTGCATCTGAAAGCAGAAAACTCGTCCGATTACAACGGTATTGTGTATTTTTGCCCTAGCCATAGTAGTTGTTGGTATCC